>NC_056739.1:1134613429-1134625929 GCF_019279795.1 Protopterus annectens
AGACAATCGGCAGTGCTAATTAAACATAAAATCAGAGAGCTGGCATCTGTGCATTTTTAAATCAGTAGTTATGGTGTACTAGAATTAGGTTTTGTTATGTTTTTTTTTAAGCATGTAGCAGGTTAATAGTCTGAAAGTAAATTGAAGCATGTCTTGTTACTTCTGCTTTCAAAATGTTAATTTTCAAAAGGTTCTGTAGGCATATTTTCACTTGTACATTATGTTATCTTGATTTTGTGCAGCAGTTTAATTTTCCACATTTAGAATCCAGAATTAATAGACTCATTTATCCACCAGATGCTATTTAATTATTTAGCTACTATAGAATAGAATAGTATTCAAGAAGAAAGTATGCCCAGAAAACAGGGGTATCTTCGCCATG
The DNA here is from genome assembly GCF_019279795.1 of Protopterus annectens. Taxonomy (NCBI): domain Eukaryota; kingdom Metazoa; phylum Chordata; order Ceratodontiformes; family Protopteridae; genus Protopterus; species Protopterus annectens. The sequence goes on from NC_056739.1 coordinate 1,134,613,812, forward strand.
GCATGTTTATTTATTGCTCTTACTTAACTGTGTAAATGGACTAATCACTTGAGCCTTTCCAGCCATGACCCCTGTTATTTATTTATTTGTTAATTACCCATGTTATTATGTATTTTGTGCAGCGCATTATTTTTTTAGTATCACAGGTCTTCACAAAACCAAACAAAATCATTTACCCATCAGATTCCATGTAATTATTTCAGGAATCCTGTAGCAGAAAGTGATTCTAATATATGTATAGGACATGTTATTATATGCTTCCATTGCACTATTGCAAGTGGTTTAGTATACTGACCATAGATTTATGCTTCATTCCATGTATTCCATTTTTTATAGCTGTTATCAGTTGTTAATAGTCTGGAATCCCCCACTGCTGAAAATATAGAATATCAATCTACATCACTGATAGTTCAAGTTTTAATCATATCTCAGGTACCATTGATCCGACCAGGGTCTTCCCTGGAAGGAAAAGAATAGTGCCACCCCTTGGGGACACTTTGGTCTGAGGGTGTTAAAATGAGCTGGTGTCAGCGCTCATTGAGTGGGAGAGCAGGCACTGGCCAATCCACTGAGCTCAGTGCATCGTCTCTAGACTGGTAGTGCCTTAGGTGCTGTTAGTGGCGATAAGTAAAAACACAAACTTCTGTCTGTATAAGTCCGTACTCTGCTGCCCATTAAGAGTAGCCCTTACATGAGAACGATTAGAAAACAGGAACTACGCCCAGGATGTCCATTTTAAGGTCATTAAGGGTAACATTCAAAAAGAGAAAAAAAATGTTAAAGTTTTGAGCACCATAGTGTAACAAGAAGAACAACCTTTAGAAGATTAATAAAAAAACAAAACTATCACCACACTCTGTGAGCAGTCAGGCCCAAGGACAAAGCAAAATCCAATAATAAGATAAAAAACAGAAGGACCCAATGAAAAGGCTGCAGTTTTCCATTTAAAAACACAGTTTTAATCCACAAAAAGGAAGCACAAGTGCTTTCGTAGGTACAAATCCCAGATCTTCAGATGCTAACAACTGTTCAAACACATATACAAAAACACCTGAAGACATTAAGCAGTGACATCACCTTAAAGCTACATTCATGTTAAAATGTTCAAAAAAAGATATTATACATCTACCTGCCTATATTTAATTATACATTTAAATACAGTGCTTAAGTTTTTAAAATATATAATATATATATATATATATATATATATATATATATATATATATATATATATATATATATATATATATATATATAAAACATTGCAATATATACTCTACAAAATATTTATAATTATTCACTATATATACCTATTGTACATATTTTCACCTAATAAAAGGTCTTTTCTTTAATAAAGGCTTGAGGGGAACATATTTATTCATTCCAAAATCAGCATGGCCTTTAGAAGATGTTTTTATTTTTATCAGCAAAGTTTGCCGTTATAATACCCAATGTATTACCATTGACATACATTTTTTAAATTCAGTGTTACATGGTAACTAAATGTTGCCAAATATGATTCTGAAAAGAAAATCACTACATCCTGAGAGACACAGCAGATGCAGGTTCCCATTTAGAAAAGCATACCTTTTGAAAGTACTTTCTTTAATGAGCCAGTCAGCCAATTTTTATCATAAGTAGTTACCTATTAGTGAATAACTGATTACTGTAAGCTACTTACACTTTCAGTACTGGGTACAGAATTAAAAAAAAAACATCTATAGACAGATTATTTTAGAAGGTGGAACAAGTCTAAACAGTGACCTTGCCAACCAGAGAAGTTAACTAATTTAGTGCTCAGAACCCATAGAAATTCAGTGTATAAAACAGCAGCTACCCTTAGGAAAGATGCCAACCTTATTATAAGGGGGTCCACTCCTTCCTTGTAAAACAGGATTTCCTCAAGGCTGTCAGGAATCACTGACCTTCCCACCTCCTACCCTTGTTCTTTTCTCTTTTTTATCCTTTCTTAAAGAAGGTCTGTTTCAGACTAACAAACGGTGCCAAATCCATGTTCTTAAACTCAGTGTTAAGAAATGCATAATTCTACCCTTTGCAAAGTCAATTCTCCTGGCTAATTACCATGTTGATAAGACAAGGCCAACCCAGTGGTCAGGGATCTGGGTGCACGCATAGACAGTAGCCTTACCTTCAACTACCATGTGGCCACAGTGGTAAGGAAATCCTATTACATTACACAACTTATAAATAAGGGTATGACATCTATTTCAAAAGAGATCACTATCCCACTGTACTCCACCCTTTTCAGAATAATCGCAGAGTACACTGCTCCTTTTGGTTTGCATCTGACCAGGCATATGCAGCAACTGGAGTGACCTCAGAGGTTCCTTACAAAAAGAATACAAGGCATAACAAATCTGCCTCATGAAGAGTGCCTTAAAGCCCTTTCACTCTACTCAGTCTCCTTTAAACTGCTGAGGGCTGATCTATGCCTGGCTTACAAAGCATCTGCAAACCCCACACTCATGAATCTAGTACATATCTATAAGTTAAAGAAAACCAGAAATACAGGGTCTAGGGACCCAAATTTTAAACAGAACATGCTGGAGACACAGGTATGTGTCCCAGAGACTGCCTCCTATGGAACAGACTTCCCATCCATGTGAAGCTGAGTAGAGCTACTACCCAGTTTAAACACAACCTAGACCAGTGGATGGGGAATATGAAATTTACACTGGGCCTGGCACCCATGTCCTTTATGGACAGATGTAGATTATAAATGCTTGGCTCTCAATGTCCTATTTAGATACATAACATTATTATTCTTTTTGGAAAATTTGGCTAAGCTTAGAATGCATCCCCCCCAGGTTGTTAGCCAAGTAACAATCTATGAATGTATTCATAGGTTGCTACTAGGCTAACTGCCCCTGCAGGCCATTTTAAGCCTAGCCAATTACCCCACGTGAAAATCAAACCCTGCACCTTGTGTCTGTAAGGTAAACACCTTAACCATTATGCCAACCTCCCTCCCTGATTCTGTGAATCTTTGTCTTCAGCTCCAACCATCCCTCTTGCCCTTTACATGTAAGGTACTTTCATATCAACCCTCTTCTTTTCTCCCTTCAACATGTGCATCTATCTCGGTATCTCCTCACACCCCTGTGCCATCATTCCTTTCAAGTTTTAGTAATTCTGCATTGCATGCATTAGCCAGCCTACCTTCCTTTCCTCTGTATGGTATGTGTCCTGGGAAGAGTACTTTATATACAGCATTATCAGCTTTCTGTCAGTAGCATACCTGTCAACTGTACAGATTTTTGCCTCAAATATCTGGTCTGTTCCTCATAAAATCTGTGGTTTACTGGCAAATCACGGAGGATTTAAGTCACTAGATAATGCCATATATTTGAGTTTCAGACTTTATTTCCTTCAGTAAATGCATGCTAACACAGATCCTGTTATTCTAGCAACTTTCTAAGTTTAATAGAAACCTTTTAATTTTTTTAATAAAGTTTAACTTTTTAATAGTTTAATAACAAACTATGTTTGTAATTAATTGCAATGTTAATGAAATTGTTACTCGCTATGTAAATCCAATGTAACTACTGTCTGTATATTTTAACTGTGGAGCTTTTCTCCCCGGGCCTCCGCTGAAAATGGATCTACGTCTAGTCGGACACTCCCGGTCAACAAATGTAAATAAATACTAAATAAATAAATAGAGCACTATTTAAAATGTGTCCCTATTTTTGGGCCTTTATCCGCCCATTATTTTAGGCTTTGTCCAGATTTCTTGCTCTAAGAGGTTGAGAGGTTTGGTCAGTATCAAGAGGGCCTCAGTTTCTCTGGGATCCTGCTCCGATGCTATACAGCCTAACATCAGGGTGCCCTTCACACCTTCTTTTTCTCACAATATGGCAGGATTTAAAGTAGGGATGACTTTAACCACTAAATCTTTTTTCTAGCCCTGTCTTATTTGTTGTCATTCTACAATACCTGGGGGGGTGGTCATGGATTCCTCTGCTCAGAGTGTATAACTTTACAAATAAGCAAAACCAACTAAAACCCAAATACCATCTAGGTGCCAACCCAGCAACTCAATGCAGGCCACTTTAGAGGTGGTTCTCGTTATTTGTAACAATCCAGCACCCGGCATTACAGACTCATATGTTTCTGCAGTGATTCTAATATATTACGGAGGCTTGTGCAAAGTATAAGAAGAAAGCATCATGGGAAGTGTGGAATGGGCTCCTCTGGGTTCTTCAGTTTCCTCCCATCTCTCAAAAGCACACTGGGCAACTATCTCTTTAAAACTGTATATAATATTATGTTTATTCTTGCAATTATGTCCCATGTGAAAGCTAAAAACGATCCACGATGGACCAGTTCACTTATATGGTGAAGAAATAAATTCAGTTAACTGAATGAAATGATCTGTGATGCAGAGAGAAGGTTGATAAAAAATATGGTGACTCTCTTGTAACAGAATAACTCCTGATTGCATGACTGAAAAATGCCACTAGTTTTAAATTTTGTGCATGACAAGGCTTTATAGCATTTTCCCTGCCATAAAATGTAGTCCACATAATCCAACATTGTGCAACCTTCCAATACCTTACAATCATGTTATGCTGTTATGAGTTGTGTGCTTACCTTCTCTTTACAATAACACTAGTCAGTTAATCTTATGCAGAAGTAACCATGGATATGTTTTATATGTGTGTGTGTGTGTATATGTATATCTATCTATGTCTGTATCTATATCTATTTATCTATCTGTCTATACACATATATCAAACATGAAAAGAGCAATCCCAAAGGATTAAAACGTAAAACACAAAAATAAAAAAATAAAAAATCCTGTTTTCTGCAAGGGGCAATTATTCTGGTTTTATACCTGTTAAGAGTTGTGTAAGACTATATAATAAAGTGCTCAAGTGAATGTATACATATATATATATATATATATATATATATATATATATATATATATATATATATATAATTTTTTCCCAGGGAATTCAGGGGTTCTACTAGCCCCCATTTACCCCCATCCAGAAACTTTACTTTAATTGGGATTTCGGAACTTGGTAGAATTAATTCTTTTAGCAGAACAAATAACCATATAGCGAGAGGGAGCATTTTGATTATATCGACCATACCTACCAGTGAAATAAGATTATAGTCCCTTTCCATTGTTTTACTATGAGAATACTTAATTATATTTTGAGAATTTAGTATTTGCTGTTTGTAGGTCTTTGGGGAATTGTTATCCTAAATATCTGATTTTTCCTACAAGAAAAATTCTCTCATTTGCAGTTGATTTGGCAATAAAGAAGCATTTTGCACTTGTGTTGGTATAGTCTATATCCAGTTATATTGTAACTTGACCATTAGGGTCTATATTAAATATTCGAATGCTTAAACGCTCAAATCAGTAAAGATTGAACTTTAGTGATCGAACGCTTAAATGTTCGAATATCTTAAAAAAAAAATGTAAAGTGTTTAAGCAGGGGGCAAGGCCCCCTGCACCCCCCACACCACAAAGCTACTTAAATATAGCAACTCCAAGATCGCAATTCAGTGCACTACAGTGTGGAAATGGAAAATTTCCATTTCCTACACTGTAGCGCGATCTCAGAGTTGGTATATTTAAGTAGTGGTGGGTGTGGGGGTGCAGGGGGCTTACCCCTCTGTTTACACCCTTTAGTTTTTCTTTTTTTTTAATTTTTTTAAAATATTTTAAAATGTAAGTGTTTGATCAGTAAAGTTCGATATTTAGTGATTCAGACGTTTAAGTGTTCTAATATTTAATATAGACACGATCATTTGGCTGAAGGAATGCCTGCTGTTTATCAGAATCTGAATGTCTGTATAAATAAAGTATATATATCACTGTTGCTTGGAATTTGTTGGATACCTGTCTTTACTTTCTTTATTTAGTTTCAAAAAGACCTCCAGAGCAAGAACTAGTATGGATGGTGACATTTGGCAACCCTTTCTGATGTGATTCTGAAATATATTTTTAACTCTTCAGCATTTACGCTCAAATATACTTTGGAATTATGCAGTAAATATTTTTCCCATTGTAAAAACAGTTAGGTAAAGTTGAAGCATTTTGAAGTATTATTATCAGGTCAAAGGCAATTTAGCATCCACTATAAATATGGCAGGATCTTATTAAATATTTTTGTACTGTTAGTTAATAATATTTATAATGTTTGATTAATGTGTGACTTTGCTGACCATGGTATGAAAAGCAAATTATGAGGATATTAATCTTCAGAAGATATTCATTGATTTTATTAGTATCTTAAAGGGGGTTGTCATAACAGTTAAGATGAATAAATATTAAATAAAAAGTGGAGCAAAGCAAGAAGCAAGTACTTCCGCATATAATAATCCAAGAGTCTTTATTATAAAATGTGACACAGATAAGCGCTTTCACAAATAGCTTCATCAGATCTCTCATAATACCCAAGATAACATTCTTCTTATATACACAAATCAATTCAAGTAGACAATTAAGCTTAATTTAAAAGCTCTCATTTAAAGGTATATATCTCAAAATAAATCTATCTAAACTCTAAATCCAATATACTAATACAAATAATAATATAAAATCAAATAACAATGAATGTATACAAAAATGTATAAAATATATAAAAAATAGATTTATAAAAAACATATATATAAATAAAAAATGGATTTAATATAGAGGGTTTCATAATACCAATCAGTATATAATCACTTAACATTTCTACGTTGTCTAAGTTTAGGTTTTATTGAGGCCCTTTCATTCAGACCTCGTCCTCTATCTGACTTCAGTAGGATAATCCACTCTGTTTCCTTACTCTCTGTATACGTTACAATATCACCTCCCCTAATATTAGGGGTTATGACCTGTAATACTCAAACAGAAATGTATGTTCTTTATTATACAATGTTATATGCTTAGCTAATGCGTTATGATTAGAGCCCTTTCTGATGTGATAAAGGTGCTCTCTCATTCTATCTCTAAATGGACGATTCGTCTTCCCGACTGTTTGGATCAGAACATTATTCCTAGAGGGCTACGTGTGTTCACGATGCCGACTCAAGGTAAGGACTACCCAGAACTGTTGGCTAAATGGCAGCAACTCAACACTGAGTTGAGTCAGAAATACCTCCAACTGTTAATAGACTTCTTTATTCCGGAAGAAGAGAAGTTAGTACAAACAATAAACTTTAAACAACGTGAATTGTTTGATGACTTTCCGATTGAGCTAGTAAGACCATTGCTAGATAATCTGTTAGACTGTATTTCAGCCCTTGAGAGGAAATTGCTACAGCAAAAGCTAAATAAAGCTGCAAGGGACACTAAAGACTTTAAACTGGGCCAGGTCTTCACTTGGCCCAGACTAACACATGGATGTAATATTGATGTTAGTGTAAATAATAATAATAACAACTCAAATGCTGGCATTGGTGTAAACAATAGCAATACTTGTGCGAGCAATATTAACAATAATTCTGTTGTTAAAGGTTGTTCAAAATTAAATGATGGTGTTTGTGATAATAATGATATTAACTATATGGATAATAAGACCTCCAATTTGAATGAACAGTTTGATTCTGTTGGACGAACACAACATAGGGGTTTGAGAAATGAGGAATCGATACATGATATAACAACTGATAATATTAATTGTAATGATTCTACTGACGTTATACATATTGTTCACCCTAGTGTAGACTCAAGTAATAATTTATACCCGAATGTACATGTAGTTAAAGATAAACCAACATTGCCTGGAGTGGACTCTGAAGTTGTAGTAAGACCAAAGAAAATGAAAACACCAGGCAATCTAAGTAACAGTGTAAATACTGAGCTTTCTTTTCCTTTACTGATATGTATAGACAAAGGCCCACAGAGGTCACGTTCAGTGAGTCGAGGAAGGCAGAAGAGGAAGTTCTCAGGGGATACTTTAACTCATCACACCCTGGAGAAAATTTGGACCAACAAACGTTAGTCCATAATTTATCTAGCCTTGAACTAAGTAGTGAAGATATTCAGTTATTAAATAAGGGCTTGCATTTTATTCCTAGAAGCATTAGTAAGTTGACTGATACAATTGTAGATTTAAAGTTATTCTGTAGAAATGTCATGTTGAGACTAATGTATAAAACGGCTACTGACAATATAATGTGTACTAATTATTTTAAGTTTAAGAATTTAAGTGATTATATACCTATCCATCTTCCTTTAATAGAAGCTTATTGTAAACTAACTGAAGATGAACTACACTTATACTATGGAAATAGGCAAGTGAAGAATAGATATAAGAGAATGGGCAATCTTACTTATAAAGAAAGACAAAGTTTAAAGAAACTACAAGAAAATAATACCATCATAATCAGACCAGCTGATAAGGGTGGTAGTATTGTAGTTATGAATATGGCTGATTATGAAAGAAGGATGATTCTGTTATTGCAGGATAAATTCTATGAACCTATCTCGTATGATATTGTTAATGATATTATAAGGTACGTTAGAGACACACTATTGGACATTTATAGAAGTAAGTTGATAGAGAAAAAAATATATGACTATTTGAACATCATAACACCTATCATTCCAGTTATTCAAGGGCAACCCAAGATACATAAAGATCATACGAATCCACCCATAAGACCAATAGTCTCAGGTCGTGGATGGGTAACGGAACATCTATCTATATTTGTTGAGAAACATCTCAGGGAAGTTCTCAATAAGAATAATATAGTATTAAGAGATACTAAGCAATTTTTAATTGAGTTCTATGAATGTATCAAACATAAAGATCTCACAAGAGATTGTCTCTTTGTCACATTTGATATACAATCATTATTTACAGTGATTCCAAATGGTCTTGGACTTACATTTATTTCACAATATTTACATGATCATAGTGACTATACTACAGTTCACATAGATCTAATTGTTCATTTCTTAGAGTTAATCTTAGAGAATAATATCTTTATGTTTAAGGACGTGGTATATAGACAGAAAGATGGCGTAGCTATGGGCACCTCCTGTGCCAATAGTTACGCCAACATGTTCTTAGCACACTGGGAAGAAGAAGTACTATTTGAGCAACAACTTTTCAAGGAGCATGTTACATTTTATAGACGTATGTCTTTGTTCTATGGGAAGGAACGACTAGTCAACTTGAATATATGTATTTGCTCATGAATAGTTTAATTCCATGCCTTAAGTTTACGATGAAATCATCAGTAAACAGAATTGAATTTCTGGACATATATGTTGGGAGATTACAAGGTAATCTTATAAATACTGGAGTCTATCGTAAATCTTGTCATCATAATTCATTACTATCTAAATCTAGTATGCATCCACCCTATGTCTTTAAGAACATTATGAGGGGACAAGCTATTAGAGCTTCAAGGCTGAACTATACAGAAAATGGCTTTAACTCTGAATTGGATGATCTGAGACAAAGACTATTAGATAGAGGCTATGATATTGCAGAAATTAATCCCCAGTTAGACGTAGCAAATAATCTACGATCTACAAAAGCCATGCCTTACTTTGGGCCTAGGAATATAGAACATATTATACCAAATACTAATAGACAGAAATATATGAAATTTTCTACCTTTTTTTCAACAGACCACTATGACATCAAATCTATTCTTAATAAATATTGGGATATCTTACAGGTAGATGATGAGATAAAACAAATAGTAGGAGAGATACCAAGTTTTCTTCTGAGGAATAAACATAATTTAAAAAGAATACTATGTTACCCGAAACTTGATAAGTATGATAGAAATATTGGATGCACTAAACCTTGTGGTAATTGTAATTTTTGCTCCTTTATTGATAGTAGTACAGAATTTATGCATCCTGATTTACTGAGGAGTTTTAATATTAATGCTGAGGCGAATTGTATGACTCCTCATGTTATATACTTGGCTGTTTGTCAATTATGTTCATCATTTTATGTCGGGAAGACGAATCGTCCATTTAGAGATAGAATGAGAGAGCACCTTTATCACATCAGAAAGGGCTCTAATCATAACGCATTAGCTAAGCATATAACATTGTATAATAAAGAACATACATTTCTGTTTAGAGTATTACAGGTCATAACCCCTAATATTAGGGGAGGTGATATTGTAACGTATACAGAGAGTAAGGAAACAGAGTGGATTATCCTACTGAAGTCAGATAGAGGACGAGGCCTGAATGAAAGGGCCTCAATAAAACCTAAACTTAGACAATGTAGAAATGTTAAGTGATTATATACCGATTGGTATTATGAAACCCTCTATATTAAATCCATTTTTTTATTTATATATATGTTTTTTATAAATATATTTTTTATATATTTTATATATTTTTGTATACATTCATTGTTATTTGATTTTATATTATTATTTGTATTAGTATATTGGATTTAGAGTTTAGATAGATTTATTTTGAGATATATACCTTTAAATGAGAGCTTCTAAATTAAGCTTAATTGTCTACTTGAATTGATTTGTGTATATAAGAATAATGTTATCTTGGGTATTATGAGAGATCTGATGAAGCTATTTGCGAAAGCGCTTATCTGTGTCACATTTTATAATAAAGACTCTTGGATTATTATATGTGGAAGTACTTGCTTCTTGCTTTGCTCCGCTTTTTATTTAATATTTATTCGTTTTACATTTAATGGAAACGAGCATATACAAGGCTAGCAGCAATTCGTTTTGAACTGTTTTTTACTGTAACAGTTAAGATGTTTGCATCACAAACACACTGTGCAAGGTTTGATTCTTACCTTTGGATAAATTGACTAGGCTTAAAGTGGCAATAAGAGCTGTTAGCCTAATACTTTATAAACCTATGACGTTTAGCATGCATTTAACAATATTATAGGTCTATAATCTATAATCTGTTCAATTGTTCTGGATCTTATTTTGAAGAGGGTAGCTTTAATTAATTTTTTGTGTTTTACTGGTTGCTAGTTGCTAATAGCATAACATATACAATATAGGGTATAAAAGGAGCTCTAATGAAGTCTAAATTGGTTAGTCAAAAGCATTTAAAACACAAAGATAAAAGACAAAGATAGCAAATGATATCAATGATGTTTTTGTGGTTATGGCTATCCATTCTTTTCGCTGTGTGGTCATCTTTTAGTTTTTTCTGTATGCTTGTTTTTTTTAAACAATGCAGTTTACATGATATTGTTTATTTGTGTTTATTTCTGATCTGTCCTGTTAGCAACTTTGCACAAGCATGTATAATAAAATAGTAATGAAATTAATTTAAACTTATAAAATAGAGCCAAGCAGTGTCAAGTCCACAAATTAAACTCAAAAATAAACACTGCAATGGCAGGGATCCACACCACGAAAGTCTTTATTTAAACAATTGTACACGATTGAGCGCTTTCTTCCCTGCTACCAGGGATCTCATCAGAATCTACTTCCATTCCCAGTTTTCCCCTATAAATACTTAAATTACCTCATGATGTCACAAACTACTAAATTAATTGATGAATTTTAAAGTGCTAAGTGCATTTAAAACATGTTAAAAACACTATAATTACCATATCCCTATCCATATTTTAAAAGCAACAATAAAAACTTATAGAATACAATTCATAACAAATGTTCCCATAAAACATTTTCATTTTGTGAATTCCACTTTTCCATTTAATATAGGCGTTATTGTAATGATTTCATTTAAACCAGGGGGTAGGCTTGCTTGTAATTTTATTTGCCACTTAATTTCTCTTTCTTCTATAAATGTTCTATAATCCCCACCCCTTGGATTTTTTGAAACCTTTTCTAAAATTGTAAATCTAAAATCTGTGCAGCCTGGAGAGCTACTAATATGCCTATATAGTGCATTGTTAAAGTTGTGTGTATTTATCTGGTATGTGTGTTCATATATTCTGTCTTTCAATTTTCTTTCAGTTTTACCTATATAAAAACTGGGACAGGTTTCACAAAATGTGGTAATTGCACACAGTGTAAATACATATGTACAGAACAAAATATAAAAATTAACAATTATTTACAAAATGTAGTGAAACCAATAAGAGAGAATTGTCAAACGACTGGTGTGATTTATCTGGCTATGTGTGAAACCTGTCCCAGTTTTTATATAGGTAAAACT
>NC_056739.1:1134628429-1134673429 GCF_019279795.1 Protopterus annectens
GTCTTTGTCCCCCCATTCTTTTAGGCTTTGTCTAGATTTCTTTTGCAAGAAGTTGAGAGGCATGATTGCATTTTCTGTTATAATATGTTTCTGCCTGTATGGTTAGTCTAAGCACAGAGTGGTCAGATTACAGACCGTGCCAAATATTATCTTTATCTGTTTTATCCATGTGGTTACTGAAGACCAGAATATAATCAGTTTGAGAGACAGTTTTATTCTTCATGTCAATATGAGTATATTTTATATAATGTGGAACTCTGCATCTACCATCTGTCAATGGAATTATTATTTTTCATGAATTTAGTCAATTTTATAAGTGCATTTTATAGTATTGCACTGTTTTGTTGCTGCAGGCATCCAGTTTATCTGTCTAATATTATGCTGAAGTCTATGGCCAGTGCTAGAAACTAATTTTAAACGTTGTTTTTAGTTCTGGTAAATAGGTTCAGAGGATCATTAAGAAGACAACAGACCATTTCAAGCCTAGCCAAAAAAAAATAAAACACTATTTAAAAGTCCCCTTTAGCCTCAAGGAGGGCAAGACAAGATAGACGGGGAGAAAATCTGAAGCCGCTCATCCAGTTATCTAGGTTTACTTTCAAGGTGGCAAGGGTGCTGCTGTGCTTGATGTGTAGCAGACATATGTTCTGGAGATGATGTATACATTGAGATATGAATGCATCATGCCAACATGTCTTCTTTATCTGCTGATGAAGGTTTAGTTCCTTTAACTAGTTATTTAATGTATCATTACTCCTGAAAAGGAATAGTAGATCAAATAGAGTTGGAACTTTCGTGGCATGAAAGGCTAGACATAGAGATCTACAGAGGAGTCTTTAAGAGACTGAGCACAGAGAAAGTGCTGCCAGTCTCTTCAGATAATTAAGATTTTTTGAGCGCACTGATTTTTTAGTTATGAATCTCTGAGGTCTCTCAAGTTGATTAGATAAATACATGCCAAAAGGTGCATTATACTCAATAATGGGTCTGATAAAATATGAGTAAAGAGGAAGTAAGACTTGCCTGGATCTAACGGAGATGCCTTTGGAAATTAGGTGGGCCAGATAAAAAGCTTTCAAAACTACTGTGGACACATGATGGTCAAATGATAAGGACTGATCAACAAAAAGAGTACCTAGATCACTTACAACAGTGTCTAAATGGAGGGGTGCATCTCCTATAAGGTAACTAAAATTGCTTTATTTACCAGAATGAACTATGCTACATTTTTTACAGTTAATTTAAGACCGTTGCCCTTGTACCAAGTGTTAACATGATCTAAGCCGTGTCTGAGTAATTGTGAGTTAGTTAAAGATGGAATAACAACACCCAATGTACAGTCATATGCAAACATAGTTAACCCTAAGCAAGAAGGCATGGCCTGAAAGCCTGAGAAATATATGCCAAATAGGAGGAGGTCACAACTAAGCCCTGTGGTACACCACTAGTAACGTTTTTGCTTTCAGCAGTGGTACCTGCCAAATGGGTTCTGTCAGACAACCAGTTATCTATACATCACACACTGAAAAGACTTATATTCAGATTTACATGTCTAGCAATAGTGCCTGTATGGAGAGTAGTGTCAAAGGTCTTGGCCAGGTCTTGATTTGCTGTATGCACTGCATAACCACTATCCACTGCTTGAGTTATTTTTCAATGAAATTATCAAGGTTAAGGAGGCAGGGCGTTCCTTTGTTAATACCAAAATGATAAAGGTCCAGGGTTAAGAGATTTTCAATGTCCAGATTAATAAGTCTGAGATGATGCACTCCATTTCTTTATATATGAGGATGGGGAGACTAATGGGTCTGTAGTTACTAGGGTCAGTGGTTGGGCCACCCTTGTGTAATGGGATTACAATGCTTTTTCTAGGCTTCAGGAATGTAATCACTGGACAGACTTAGATGAAAGAGGTTAAGTATAGGGTGCAGAAAGGCCATTTTTGGCACTGATAATCAGGCAACCTGATATGTTGTCAGAGCTCATGGATGAAGTATTCTTAGCTTTTGAAATGATTGAGAGAACCTGTTCCATAGTAATTCAAGGGAGTAGTTGGGATTGTTGAACCTGTAGGATAGCTATAACTGTGAGTAGAGTAAAATTTGCACTAAATTTGTTACCTGTATATTACCTATTTCCTTTGGGTCAGAGAGTGTAGTATTATTGTGGAATAGCTCCAAACAGTGTTGGGTGTTAGTTGTTAACGTTCTGACATAGTTAAAGAAAGATATGCAGTTGTTTTTGGTTTTAGTTGCTATTTTAGTTTCATATTCAATGGGTGCATGTCCATAAGCTGTTGTGCACATTCTTGACATATAATTTCTGCTGCTGTTTTGATCTTGGCCAAAGTGGATGCTTACTATTTTAGTCAGGTTTCCAGGAATTAATGCAGTTATTCCTTTTTAGTATATTGTAAATTATAATGCACATTATGAGTACATGTTTGATCTTATTTAATCCTCAAGAAAAATTCATATTCCACCATTTGAACTCAGACGACATTGTCCAGAATTCAGGTGCCTAACACAGTGCACAATCCAGTTTGTAGCAGTATTACCCTAGAAAGATTCAGAGATTCCTCTAATGCTAAAGAATTAAAAAGGCTCCGATCCACAGTGCTGCAGCATTGAAAAGGCTCCGATCCACAGTGTTGTAGCATTGAAAAGGTTCCAATCCACAGTGCTGCAGCATTGAAAATGCTCTAGTCCACAGTGCTACAGCATTGAAAAGGCTCCAGTCCACAGTGCTGCAGCATTGAAAAGGCTGTGTTCCACAATGCTACAGCATCGGAAAGACTCCAGTCCGCAGTGCTACAGCATTGAAAAGGCTCTAGTCCACAGTGCTACAGCATTGAAAAGGCACCAGTCCACAGTGTTACAGCATTGAAAAGGCTCTAGTCCACAGTGCTACAGCATTGAAAAGGCACCAGTCCACAGTGTTGCAGTATTGAAAAGGTTCCAATCCACAGTGCTACAGCATTGAAAAGGCTCCAGTCCACAGTGCTGCAGCATTGAAAAGGCTGTGTTCCACAATGCTACAGCATCGGAAAGACTCCAGTCCGCAGTGCTACAGCATTGAAAAGGCTCTAGTCCACAGTGCTACAGCATTGAAAAGGCACCAGTCCACAGTGTTACAGCATTGAAAAGGCTCTAGTCCACAGTGCTACAGCATTGAAAAGGCACCAGTCCACAGTGTTGCAGTATTGAAAAGGTTCCAATCCACAGTGCTACAGCATTGAAAAGGCTCCAGTCCACAGTGCTGCAGCATTGAAAAGGCTGTGTTCCACAATGCTACAGCATCGGAAAGACTCCAGTCCGCAGTGCTACAGCATTGAAAAGGCTCTAGTCCACAGTGCTACAGCATTGAAAAGGCACCAGTCCACAGTGTTACAGCATTGAAAAGGCTCTAGTCCACAATGCTACAGCATCAGAAAGGCTCTAGTTCACAGTGCTACAGCATTGGAAAGGCTCTAGTCCACAGTGTTACAGCACTGAAACGTCTCTAGTCCACAGTGCTACAGCATCCGAAAGGCTCTAGTCCACAGTGCTACTGCATTAGAAAGGCTCTGTTCTACAGTGCTACAGCATAAATAAACATATGAAGTCTGAAACTCAGATCCATCCAGCCACGCATCTTCCCATCCTCAACCCCTTTTTCCCATTTTGCACATGGAGTCGGGGTGTCACTTCAACAGTGACAATCATCTCGAACCAAGGTTTACACTGCCAGGTAGCTTGCCCTGCCTCTGTAATTCATTCATACCAATCACTTGCACACACACTCACACCTAGGGCCAATTTAGAGTGTCCAGTTCACTTACTTGCATGTCTTTGGAATGTGGGCGGAAATTGGAGCACCTGGAGGAAATCCAAGCGACCCAGGAAGGACATGCAGACTCTGCACAGAAGGCACTCCAACCGAGAATTGAACTGGAGAACCTCTTACTGTAAGGTGAAAATGCTAAAGACATTTGAAACTCAAATGCCTGTCACTATTAAGTGACTTCAGTCCTCAATGAATTAACATAAAATTGCAAATTGTATTAGGAAAAGACCACAAATATGAGGCAAAACTCTTGATATTCTGTGAAATTCTGGATGGTTGAGAGGTATAGAGAGACTGTGTGTGTGTGTGTGTGTGTGTGTGTGTGTGTGTGTGTGTGTGTGTGTGTGTGTGTGTGTGTGTGTGTGTGTGTGTGTGTGTGTGTGTGTGTGTGTGTGTGTGTGTGTGTGTGTGTGTGTATGTGCGTGCGTGTATGTTTGTGTGCGTGTGTGCGTATGTGTGTGTGTGTGTATGTGTGTGCGCGCGTGCATGTGTGGTGTTGGAGGGGAGATATTGCCTTTTACATGAAACAAGTAATATATGAAAGAAATCTGACTATGCTTTTTCCTTACCAATATTTAATGATTAAACCTAACTTAAAGAGTGTTAATGAGTTGTTCATTCATATATCCATTATGTCATTACTGTTTTTGAATCTTCTACCCCTCAAACTATCATCAGTTTTTAGATTCAAATTTAATGACCCATGTCCTATTCACAGTTTATTTCTTTATTTCTTCTGGAAGTCAAAGCACTGGTTGACACTGGGAAGTGAGTGCTACTACTCTATTTATTTTCCTTTATCTAGACTGATTTCAAACATGCTATAATGAGGAACAAAGTTAATGACAAAATATTCAGTGATTCTGAATGCTTTGAGTTCAGATTCTCCTTTTCAATTTTTAGCAAAACTGCATTCGGTATTTTTATAAATTATTACCCTCTTAGCTGGTGAAAACAGAATAACTTTATCTGCCACATCTCTGATACACACTTCTGTCTTCAGCCTACTTTTCATGGGTACCGTGGACTAAACCTGGTTATTGCTATACTCTGCACCTCAGTGATCATTCTTCTGTCAGCTATATATACCTATTTCTAGCAGGTACCCATAGTGCTACGGATTGGTTCATAACTGTTTAAATTCCCTAAAAGATAACATCTCATAACCCATGAATTTGCATGATTATGTCTCCCTCCACTGTGCAGATGGAATAACTGTGTAACCTGTAACCTGCTGTTTTGTGATCTTTATTCATCCCGTGGATGTGTTTAACATGACGGGTATGTATTTGCTTTACTTTTAACTTTTACAGAAGGAGTATCAATTAATTTAATAAAATGAAAGAAAAGGAGGCCGTGGATTGGTGGCAGATGTTTTCCATTCACCTTCACAGCTTGTGCAAGTCCGCACAACTGCATTAGCTTGTTAAGAACTAATATTATCACACTTGATGATGCAATTTCAAAATGTTGGTTTTACTATGACCTTAAATACTAGGTATTATAACACTGAAAAATAATTAGTTTTAACAGATGTGCAAGCAGTGGTTGTGGAATTTCACCTTCTCCAATAGTCCACACACATCCACTCATTCCTGAGCACCTTCTCAAAAATCAACTTCAAAAGCATAAACCAAACTTATGTAAATTTATTCTGAACAGTAATTACTTTTAAAATCTGTAAACAGCATTACTCAGTCAGCAGATTCTCCTTTACCGTGATAACAGTCATGCCTTCACAAGCTTTATATCAGTACTGTAATATATTTTAATGCAAAAAATACAGAATAATATTTTTATAAATTTCATGAGCAAGTTTTCATATCTTGGATACCATTCAAGCTCAATATATAAGCTGCTAATTCATATTCAGTAGCACTGCAGTGCAAATTGCTGTGCATTGATGAACTGGTATGATCTGTGGTGATATATATTCATTTAAATCCCCTAAAGGATTACATCTCCTAACCCGTAAATCTGCATGACTATGATGTGTTTCACTGTACATATGGAACAACTACAAATTAGTGCACCTACCACCTGTGTTGTAATGCAGGTAGCAAAAGAACATGCAGGCACTGATCTCCATCTCAAGACTCAGACACATTGACATACAGATACTCTCAGACACTCATGCACATTTATATACACAGACTGATACACACACACACACACACACACACACACACACACACACACACACACACACACATGCTGACTCACTGACAATATTTATTCATGTAAAATAAGTTAAAGACACCAGTATACACTGTCCCACTGCTTACACACACAAACACATGACAACACAGCAACATACATACACACATACACACATACACAAGCACTCTTATACACATACAGCATGAAAACGATTCAATGGCATAGTTGTGTGCCACAAAAATGCAGAGCAGACAACACCTTTGGATCCTGCCCCAGCCCATACTTGCATAGTTTAGGTGTCTGTAAATCCTAAACCCTGAGGTACTAAAACTGAGAATAATGTTGGGAAGGTCATTTATACAGATCTTTCCAAGGGAGCACTGCACTGTACTTGTATGTCGCTCTCTGAACCTCTCCACTTAGAGTACACAGAGGTGATACTAGGCAGTGGGTCTATGAATCAGATTAGTCTTGTGAAGTATGCAAATACCTTGCACTTGTCTTACATCCTTCACAAATGACTATGAATGCCATCCACAGTTCTAACTACGGCTTTATTCAACGAAACTTAAGGTTCTACATCATGATAAGGGAGTCCTTTCTGAGTGCTTGCTTATGTAAATATGCACATAAATATTAACAATTAAGAATATTTGCATAATTACACTATAAATAACACTCACTGACTCTAAAGCGTCACGTATCACAGACAATTTTCAATTTTCAACATCATGTCAAGTTTCTCCTGACTTTATGCAATAGTTTGTAAGTCACTTAATTCTGGAATATTAATGCACATATGGAAATACTGTATATCTTCATAATTACCACCAAAGAAGTAGCAATATCCACAGTACAGTATATTATGCATGGTTTGTGATGGTGCATTTTTCAGTCTCCACCATGACATTTCGCATCATGCCCCTCCATAACAGGTAGAGCATTAATTTATGAAAATGTGAATGCAAATATGACAGTATGAATAACTATTGAAAAACAGTGGCCATTATTTACACTGCAAAGGAAAAAAATCGAAACAACACCACAAACTGTTGAACAAACAAAAAATGCAGGACAAAGCATTTCAAGCACCCAGGCAATCTTCAGCTATTCAGCTCTTTATTAGGGTTAAAACCAGAACGTAGTGCCACACTGAAAGAAAAATGAAGTTAAGCGCTTTTCGTCTCGTGCAATGACCAAACAATGACAAGTAACAGCAGGCACAAAGGCAGTTCATATATACACACACACACCAGAACACACTTCCCTCTGCCCCCTAATTAAACAATTAACTCATACAAAAACAATTAATTCTATACATAAAATGCAATTTTGAAAAATCAGTTTAAAAATCTTTCTTTAAAAACAGTTAGTTCATACTAATATTACAAACAATACCACATCTACTACAATAATTGTGGCAACTATTAGTTAGAAAACATGAAACAAAATACCTGATTTACTAGGAACTTAAAAGACAAAAATCAAGAATTCACTAATCAGAAGTGTATTTAAAATTCAGATCTTCTATTATTCATCACCTACACTACTGTAAACGTTGCCACCTAGTGAAAATTAAACCACTTACATACTAAATTAGCCATGATTATCAAACTGGTATAAAGTCAGCAATTGTAAAGTGGGTAACCCATATAGCACAACTCAAAAACATTCACATACATCGTCATAACAGGGGAAAAAAAGAAAGAAAAAACATATATAAATAAATTTATGTCATCTATTCAGGCTTTTCAATTTCAGTAAACATTGAATGTAACACCCATCATTAATACCAGGAAAATAGAAAGCATCTAAGCATATCTGCCGCACATATTCTCTTTTTTCTAGTAGTAAAGATCTTGGGCCTCCCCTTACATCACCCTGAAGTAAAAGTTGTGTGTGGGCTTCATTTTAATGTGGGCAGCTAAAGCATTTTCGATCTTGCCTTTCCTGATACAATAAAGGTGTTCATGCACTCGCGCCCACAGTCTGTTTTTCCAACGTAAAATGCGGGACATAGATTACATTGAGCAAGATATACCACATAATTTGTATTACAATTGTACTTTCCTGACAGAATCTTATAGTTTTTATCCCTGATATTAAATTAATACCCTATATTCATGTGTTTGCAAAGGTTGTAAGATTCGCATTTGCTCATCCCAGTATTCTTAATAACTTTATGTGGTTTCACTTCTAAAATGTTTTTTCAAATTCATACCTCTCTCGAATGTAAAAGAAGGGGATGGGCCTAACAAGGTGCATAATTCTAAATTGTTGCTAAATAAATTCCAGTTTTTCTTTATAATTTAAATAATCTGGCCACATTCAGGACTAAATGTTAAAATAAATGACACCGGTGACCTTCTGAGGAATATTCATCCTATTACATGGTGACAAAGAACTTTGCAGTAGGGGTGAATAAAATCCATTGGATCTTTTGTATAACTCTTCATCCATCGTTTCATTAATAAGCTCCCCTGGGTAACCTCTGGTGAGGAACATGTCAGCTATCTTATTACATTCTACTGTAAAGTCACTCTTCACAGTTACCATCTTCGCCGCTCGGACCAATTGTCCTTTTATTACAGATTTCGTCTGGTGGAAAGGGTGGGAACTGTTGAAATGTAAATAAGTGTTTGAGAATGTATCTTTCCTATGAATCCTGGCTGCCAACCCCTTCTGAGCATGAACTTTGAACACTTCAATGTCCAAATAAACTATGCTTTCTGTGTTGAATGTGTGTAAACCTTAAAAAGTTGGTTGTTTGAATCAAATAGTCCACAAATCTTTCTGCTTCATCCGCACTACCCTTATATAAGATGAGAATATCATCTAAAACCCATGTGTACAGGAAAAATTGATCTGTTAAATGGTTTTGGGACAAAATATAATTTCTTTCCCAAAGGGCCATCACTGAATTTGCAAAACTGGCCCCACAAGGGGACCCCATAGCCCCCCCCCCTATTTTTTGTAAAAATAGCTGGTCATCAAACAAGAAATAATTGTTTGTTAAAACAATATCCAGTAGGATTTTACTAATCTGATCTCACTGTTTGGGGTACCTTTCAAGCTCAAGTAGTATAACATAGTCCATACCTTCTTCCTGGGGTATGGACGTATATAAGTCCAAAACAGTGTAAGAAACTTCTCTGTGTGGAAGATTTTCAGTCCATATATTTCTAGTTAATCACTGTATATTAATCAGATCAGACAATAGTAGTAGAAGTAGCGAATGTAAACTCGTCTTAAGTCAAAACAAAACAAAACAAAAAGTAATCATAGAAAATATATAATTGTACAGCATTACCAAGTATTCAAAAGTAATCCAAGCAAGGCAGGCAGTCTGTTTCCAATCAAAAATCCTTTATTAAGTACACAGACAAGCGATCCAAGTAAAACAAAAATAGAGTAATCATTTCCTCACAAGCTTTCTAAATATATATATATATATATATATATATATATATATATATATATATACTTTTTATCAGGCATGGGAGTGGTTTATTGTGCTGTAAAAAAAAAAGTATTATTGGTACACATGTTAAATTCACATCCCTTCCCCATCAGCGTGACACTCAAGCTGGTCCTGCCCTACTTAGTAGCTGTCATAATAATATATAATCCTTATGTACTTTAAATAAAATTATATAATGATGTGGTACCTCTTATTTAACCAAATTATTAAGTAGATTATTAAGTCTGTGATTTTATCCAAGACATTATACTACATGGCTGGAAATATATCAACCTTAGTTCATTTGGCAATCAAAAAATTTATATAAATATATACATATACATTTTGCATGTAAAAATCAATTTCTATTTTCATAACCTGTTGTTAACAAAGATCGCTTTCATCCTTCTAGACTTCTTCAGGCCTGTGTATAAGAACCCTAAAAACCTATATAATTGTATAATTAGTTAGTATTGTTATTATACATCATTTTGAATAAAGTGGAAAAAAGAACCAGAAAAAAATAAAAATAAGAAAAAATGTATGCATGATGATGGAAACAAAATATACACTTAAATTTCAACTGATTTAAAGTGGTATTTAAAACCAATTTGTAGAATAAAATAAAATAAAATACAATTAGTCATGTAAACAATGTGGCAATTTTCTAAGTTCCAGTGCACTTTTAATTGAACAGTAGTAGTTTAGTCCAGGCTTCTTAAAAGAGTTCAGTTTTAATTGCCACATGAGTTCATGTTTCACCAGAATATTCGGGATGTCTCCTTCAAGATCACCCATATCTATGCGATCCAGGATCTGGAACTTAAAACCTGTGTGTCTTTTATGAAGAGAAAGGCGTTTGGCTAGTATATTATTTTTACATCCAGAGCGGATTTCTGACAGATGACATGAAATCCTATGCTTGAGTTTATTTACAGTCTTGCCTCATAGAATGCCTCACATTCATTGCACTGTGCCCTGTAAATTACTTTTTTAGTGTTACAGTCACCCCCTGCACTGGTTTTAATGATATTCTTTAAATAAGGTCAATAAAAACTATCACCTTGCTGTATGTTGTTGTTGTTTGTCTTTCGGCTTTTTCCCAGTAAGGGGTCACCACAGCGGAACTCCGGTCTGCTAATGATTGGCAGTAGATTTTTATGAAACGCCGAGGTGCCAGCTTGACGCCCAACATTCAATGAAGGCATGCCCATTTACGCACGCATGTCTTTTGAACGCTACCCAACCGCGGGGAGGACATGCAGACTCCACACAGAAGGAACTCTCAAGCCAAGCCGAGAATTGAACGGGGAACCTCTTGCTGTGAGGTAACAATGCTACCGCCGTATCACCTTGCTGTATAAATATACAAAATGTACAATAAATTTCACATCTTTTAGTGCTTTTTTCACAGGGTCTAGGTTTAAATTCAACAAAACTTCTAATGCTCCTGGCCTTCCTATAAACAAATGATGGGGCTTCAACTAAGATGTTAATCAGAAAAGGGTTTCCTTTGACAATGTCCCAGTTTTCTTCAATAATATTTTTGATACTGTGATAATACAAAGTGTATGTCAGGATGCAGCTATTTTTGCATTTGTTATTCTCTGTGGAATTACTTAACATTTTCTACTGGGGAGGTTGAGTGAAGGTGCTTCAGCCCTTTTCAGTTCGATAATGGGTTCCAGGATGCTTTTTAACATCTGACTTTCATAGCCTCTCACTAGAAAATCATTTTCTAAGTTGTTCAGGTTTCTCAAAAATGGTTCCATCTCTGTGGTAATTCAAGCTAATCTATAGCCTTGGGACTTCATTACATTATACTTGTTTTTTGTAGGATGTAGATTTTTACTGTGGAGTAATAAGTTAACCCTCATTGGTTTTCTGAATAGATCAGTGGTGATTCTGTTATTGTTGGTGTCCTTGGAAATCTGCATATCTAAGAAAGTGGTTGAAGTACAGCTATGGGAAGAGGTAAACTTCAGGAAGGGGGTTTGTTTGATTGAGGTAAGTGATAAAATCTCAAAGCTGCAAGGTGTCACCTTCCTACACAATAAAGACATCATCAATAAAACATAAATAGCATGTGATATGCTGCATGTAATCTGTGTTGTTTAACACAAAATCTTCCTCCCATTTGCCCATGGCTATGTTAGTTATGCTGGGAGCCATGGCAGCCCCCATTGCTATACCAGTTTTTTGTTTGTAGTGTTTGCCATTGAAAGTAAAGAAATTGAAGTCCAGTACAAGATTAATGAGCTTGCTTAACTTTTGCAGTTGTGCCTGTGTACCATGATTATGTTTCTTAAAAGACTCCATAGCTGCTGTTATACAGTAATTGTGAGGCAGCACTGTGTACAAGGATTCCACATCAGTAGTTACCAAAACACTGTCAGCTTCCACTGTAATGTTTTTTATTTTCTTCAAAAAATCCATTGAATCTCTTATGTATGACTTATGCTTTTCTGCTAGAGGTTTCAGCAAGTAATCAAGGTAAATGGCTGTGGCTTCAGTAAGGGAATCTCCACTTGCTACCACATGTATATAAGGTTGGTCTTCGCTGTTCTTTTGTGGCTTTGGTATTCCAAAAAAGTAAGGTAAACGTGGGCACTGGAACTTAGAAAATTGCCACATTGTTTACATGACTAATTGTATTTTATTTTATTTTATTCTACAAATTGGTTTTCAATACCACTTTAAATCAGTTGACATTTAAGTGTATATTTTGTTTCCATCATCATACATACATGTTTTCTTACTTTTATTTTTTTTCAGGTTCTTTTTTCCACTTTATTCAAAATGATGTGTAATAACAATACTAACTAATTATACAATTATATAGGTTTTTAGGGTTCTTGTACACAGACCTGAAGAAGTCTAGAAGGACGAAAGCGATCTTTGTTAACAATAGGTTATGAAAACAGAAATTGATTTTTACATGCAAAATGTATATGTATATATTTATATATATTTTTTGATTGCCAAATGAACTAAGGTTGATATATTTCCAGCCATGTAGTATATTGTCTTGGATAAAATCACAGACTTAATAATCTACTTAATAATTTGGTTAAATAAGAGTTACCACATCATTATATAATTTTATTTAAAGTACATAAGGGTTATATATTATTATGACAGCTACTAAGTAGGGCAGGACCAGCTTGAATGTCACGCTGATGGGGGAAGGGATGTGAATTTAACATGTGTACCAATAACACTTTGTTTTACAGCACAATAAACCACTCCCATGCCTGATAAAAAGTATATATATATATATATATATATATATATATATATATATATATATATATATATATATATTTATAGAAAGCTTGTGAGGAAATTATTACTCTATTTTTGTTTTACTTGGATCGGTTGTCTGTGTACTTAATAAAGGATTTTCGACAGGAAACAGACTTCCTGACTTGCTTGGATTACTTTCAAATACTTGGTAATGCTGTACAATTATATATTTTCTATTATTACTTTTTGTTTTGTTTTGTTTTGACTCAAGACGAGTTTATGTTCGCTACTTCTACTACTATTGTCTGATCTGATTAATATACAGTGATTAACTAGAAATATATGGACTGAAAATCTTCCACACAGAGAAGTTTCTTACACTGTTTTGTTTTTGGACCTACTACACTTTAGTGGGTTGTTTTGAGACTTCTGGGATACCACGGAGATTACTTGTTTTTTGACGTATATGTCCCTGACGTCGATAGTAAGAAAATTGTAGACACCCTCCAACCACAAGTGAGTTTAGTTTACTTAAACAAGCCCATGAGTCTTTACAGATCTGTTTCTCGTCTACAGAATATTTTTTCAAGATGTTATCTACTACTTTCTCCAGGGGATATGTAATACTATGGCAAGCATCAACCAGGGGTCTCATAGGAGGATCCATCAGGGATTTATGTATTTTTGGTAAGCCAAATAACACCGGTGTCCTTGGGGCTGGTATAGACAAACAGTTTAACAAATGTAAATCTATAAGTTCTTCTATAAACAAATCATTTAAATGTTCTTTGATTTTTCTGTAGGCTATGTTGAATTCATTAAGGCTGACTTTGTTATATGTGTGTCAGTGTTCAACATACAGCTCATCTTCTGACTATACCAGTCTTGTCACATTACAACCAGTCCACCCCCCCCCTTGTCAGGTTTAAAAGTTCTAATGGGTAGATGGCAAAAATCTAAGAAAGCAGCCCAATCATCCTTCTCTACATTCTTCACTTTGTTGCATTTATCTAAATGTAGTCTCCTAAGGTCTATTTCACAAACTTTCTCGAATGTAGAAACCAATGGGTGGTTAATAGGGTTGAAGGTATTAGAAATATAATATTCAGAAGCCCCAGTTTGTTCCCCCTTAAATAACACTTGCAAATTCAATTTTCTGGCTTACTAAACTCAAAAAATTACAACGGGATATCCATGCCTACTCTAATGGTACAGCTTACCCTACCCCCCCCACTCCTAGAGCCAGAATGGGTCAACCCAGTGGAGTATGACATCAGCTCACCCTTTACTAATAATTCCACTACGCAGGGTACAATCTCATAAGAAGTAAAATTGTAAATATAAAAATCCCCTCTTTCATTTTTAATAATAGTTAAAGGGGGAATAGTTAAAGGGGGAACATTTCTTCTGTATTAAATTTTGAATAAGTATCTACCACAATGTCTTCTTTAATAATCATTGTTAAAGGTTCTTCTACACTAGTATGCCCTGTAACTATGATTGCATCTCCTCCCAAGTTACCAGGTGTTACATTCAAAATCTCAGACATGTCCTCTCCATTAAAATGCAAGGGTTGGGACAACGATGTAGTCATTATTAGATCTAATTCACTAGATATATAAGAACTTGGGATATTATTTGTGATATCAAGAAGTGCCAACTTCTCTTTAACATTTGCCAAAGGGGGCCCAAGGGGCTCCACATTATGTCTTTCGTTGTGGGTACATTACAAACACTGTTCAGTACCCCTTTAGTATCTCCCTTCTCTTCCATTGCTAGTGCTTTCTTATTGTTCAAACCCTCTGAAGGTACAGGAACAGCTTTGTTCATGACATTCATACCCTTACTCGAATAACTATACAGAATCACAATTACACCAATGTCATTCAAAATGTAATCTACTTGCTCAGTATCATCTCTAGTTGGCAAGTTTGTGTTTAAAGGCTCCTTGTTAGTAAATGAGTCACAACTAACTCCACACTCAACATTACACGAATGGTCATAAAATTCCAACACAGATTCAAGCTCCAAAAAGCAACCAGCTGTAGGGCTCAAAGGTATACTGACTGGCAAAGGAACGTTTTCCATACTAATTTGATTGTTAGTGTTCAACACTTCACATAACACTGACTCCTCCGCATCAATCATCAGAGGGGGCCCAGGGCACTCTACATTACAGTTTTGCATTGTAATCTCATTACAATATCTCTTCGATACCCCATTTAAATCCTTCTCCCCTCCCACTACCTGTGCTTTCCTTTTATTCAAATCAGCAGGGGGGAACAGCAGAAAGAAGTGAAACAGCATTATTTGTAACATTTGAAGCCTCACTAGAGTCACTGTGCAAGGTTAAAAATTAACCCAAAATCTCTCGAGTTAGAAAACTCAGACATGGGACCATCCCTAGTAGACAAAGCGTCAATAAACGGCACCTTGTTGGCAAATAAGTTGCTACAATTACTAGACACAATATTCAGTGGAGGAACGGCACATTCCAGCCCAGAAACGTAATTAAGAACCACAACTGTCATAGGGATCTTAGGTATATTAACCAATGAAGAAATATTGTTCATACTGGTAAAAAGGTTCACGTTCACAGTATCTGGTGCAGTTGGAACTCTTTGCACATCCATCCTAGTTCCCATAGGAGTTACCTTTTCTTTCTGTTGCTGTTTTTTTGTTGCTGTTGGCTGTTCCTCCCTTTCCAGCTCTCGTCTCCCATAGGTGCCTGTTGGATGGTGCCTTCTTGCAGAAAAACCTAGTCCTCTTGTTCGGATTCTGTTACAGTGTTGCCAGAATCGTCCAACTGATCAAGCTGCTTCCCCAATTGTGTTGTCTGTTGATTCTGAAAGTTGGAAACTGCCATTGTTGGGTGTGCTGATGTCATACTCCACTGGGTTGACCCATTCTGGCTCTAGGAGTGGGGGGGATAGGGTAAGCTGTACCACAGAGTAGGCATGGATATCCCGTTGTAATTTTTTGAGTTTAGTAAGCCTTAATTTGTCAATGTGTTTGTCAATGCTTTCAAAGCATCTTTTATAATTGTATTTGTAATGAGAAAATTCAATAGATTCGCAAATACATGTGTTTATAACCTTGATTTCATTATTCAAGCAGTTTATCATGATGGCATAATGCTTACTGATAAGTTGCATTAGTTCAAAACCATGCCTATTGAACAAATCAAGAAAATCCTTATGGAAGGGGGAGCCTGAGATGAGACCTGTAAGGTATTGCCTGGATTTCAGACCCTTGGGAACAACTCCCTCCTTTAGGCATTCATTAAAGTAAGTAGTTTCTAACTGCAGTTTTTCTTATTTTAAATGATATTGTATCTAACAATTTCAAATCCGATACTATTGACACAGTCACTTCAGGAGGAAAATCTCTCGTTAGGTACCTGGACATTGTTGCTGGTTTTATTCAGGGATGGTATTCAGCCATTTAGACACATCAAACTGGTCAAGATGTTCTCCATCAGGGTGCAGAGTCTCAGAAGTATGACACAGGGGGATCTGAGTGGTTCTACCTCTTACTTGGGAAGTGTCAGCCCCTGAATTCGGGTTGTTGGCAGCTGTAGCACAGTTAGTTGGTAGAAGTATGGTATCCAAGCGTTCTGACAAATTGTCCAAACATTGAGAAAACATGGCTATAAGCCTAGTAAGGTTCCTAGCTTCATGTTGACTATCCTGGGTATTCTTTCAGTGTGGCACCACATTCTGGTTTTAACCCTAATAAAGAGCTGACTAGCTGAAGATTTCCTGGGTGCTTGAAGTGCTTTGTCCTGCATTTTTTTGATTATTTACACTGCAGTAAGTCCTGCATTAGAATTCTTAGTGTGATTTAGTTCCTTACATCTTTCCTTGGCATACTTTTATTATTATTAAACGGTAAATCACTTAGTTAAGAATGCTAGTCTCCCCAGCCCCACCAAAAAAATCAAAATAAGATATCAAGCTTTGGGAGGTAAATGGAGGTATTTAAAAAGGAATATAGGTTTGAATAGCTTAATTGTCTAATGACCATATTTGTTTTTTTATTTTTATTTTGCTTTTGTTTACTGGGTTTGTCCAACTGGATTTAGTACAAAAAAAATGTCAGCAGTGGACCAGAGTAAAATATTACAAAAATGTTTAAACAGACACTTGGTAATATACATGAATAGCCTTTAAGTAATATCATGGTTACACATATATTTGCTAATTAGATTATATTAATATGAAATAAAAGAAACTATTACTGTATAAAAAGATATGTTATGCCTTTAGTATATGTTCAGCTTGAGCATTTGAAGAGGTGAGTATTAGTGTGATTGTCAAACATGATAGATCTTATGATTAGTTATTAGAAATTCAAAGAAATGCAAAGGAAGGAACTCCATAGGGCAGAAAGTATTAATATTGTAGTTAAGAGCATGAGGTGTTAAGCAGGTTCAGAGAGAATTATATATAGCTATCATAAGGTTTATATTAGAAGTAGAGAGGTGGGTGACAAAACAGTGTCACAGAATTATCTATATGACTGAGATATGCTTGCAAATCTATTCAGATACAGGTGAAAATTGGTTGTAGTGCATAGGATTCTGTGCGAAGAGAGATGGTCTGACAATATGCAGGCTGAAAATTAAGTGGCATTTATTCTGGTGCAGGTCCGTTTATTTTATAAGTGAAGTTATAGCTCTGTTTTAAATGAGTTTACATACCTGAATGATTTCAGTGGTAGCGGGATGTGGTTCCATATATTAGGTTGTTAAGGGCTGGGCAGTTTTCTGGTTTATAGAAAAGTTTGCATCTGAGAAAGAGCTAGGTTATGTGATAATTCTAACCAATTTAATTCTCTGAGTGTTAGGCAGTGGTGTGGTCTGTTGTTGTGGTCATTTTATCATAATATTGTTCATTTGAATAGTTGCGAGACTTGAAGTTTAGTGAAGACTGGGGCAGCACTGAGGAGAGATACTAAGAAAGTAGAGGCTATATATCTTATGGCTATATCACTGAGGCAGGTTTTTACTCTGTAAAATGTACCTAGTTTTTCATTTTTTTTTAAATCACATGTGATACATGATGGTTACATTTTATCTGGTCATGTATTATATCATCCAGTAATTTTGTGTGGATTACTTGATCTATCATTGTGTTGTTGGCAGAGATGATAGTGAATAACGTTGTTTCGTTAGAGGGGTGCTTTGGGGTAAAAGGCAGTAGTTTTTTTTTTTTTTTGTTAGAGTTCAGAAGTAGTTGTGAATTATTTAGCCATGTTTCAGTCAATAAGAATGATTGTTGCTTAAAGTCCTGGAATTTAGAGAGAGTTTTGGCAAAGCGAATTAGTGCTGAGTAATCAGCAGATTAAACTAGGGTAGCATTTTTTTGCAGCAGTGTATAGGTCATTGATGAATATGTTGACAGGTATGGAGCCAGTACAGATCCTTATGGGACACCAATAATTTACTGGCAAAAAGTTGAAAAAATTATTTTTCCATTTCACTGCTTGTACTCTGTTTGAGAGGTAGCTGTGGAACCATTGCAGTGAGGAGTTGGTGACCTCCAAGGATGAGAGTATATGTAAGAATTGCATGGAAAATGCAGGCATATATAGGAAATAAAAAGGATAAACACTAACCATACCAACGGTTAATTAAATGTGATATCTATGTTTTAAAATCTGAATGTTTTCATTTCTTCCTTCTCTAAAGTGGATACTTCTGTTAGTTTCCTGCTGCATATTAAGGTTACTAGAAATAGGCAATGAACTCTACTCCTCTACTGGAAAAACATAAAAGTGCTTCACTCCTTGCAAATTACTGGTTTTCTCAATGTACCATAGGATGTATATCAGAGGAGGTATATCAGTACAATGGAAAGAGAAACTTATATCTGATGCACAGCTACATAGCTGCAGGCACAGTTTGATTAAAAAAAAAACTCTATTGTATGTCACCCCAAAACATACAGAAACCTTCACAATACAGGGGTATGTGATTTCCCAGTTAAAACGATCTTATTACCAACATGGCAGATTGCCTGCTCCCCATGGTAAAGTCCTTTAAAACTGACAACATATTTTGACATGTTGATCTCTTTTCTTACCATCAGTTTTAGTCTTATCCCAGGCCCCGTTAGGATAGCACTGAGTTATCTCCACTGTGTCAGTGACTCAGTTACTCATGGCTACATAGCTGCTAGTATGATAAAAAGAAAACAGTAAAAATTGTCATCCCATGCAATTTCTTCTGAACTTCCACTGGATCCAGTCAACACCTCCTCTTCCTCCAGAAATGACACATTGTTTCACTGGGAGAAAGATCTGGATGTCTCCTGGGCTAGACAAGAGTCACACTTCAGCATCCTAATTAGGACTTTCATTCACACTCTGGTCAGAGTCAAATGGAAGGACATGGGCCATCTTTCAGGTCTGGAGGAGCAGCCTACTCTAATTTCCCCTTCCCCTTGTATACTTAGTTAGGCCCTGTGTGTGAAGAATATAATGTGTGTAAATCCTGAGACGTTCTTCGTTTTTGTGTGGGATATAAGCAAGAAAGCCAGTCTCTGCCACATACAGAGAGACACCGTCACCAAGTTGTTCAGTCACCAGTAGGAAATCATGACTTGAGTGCATATAACCCCAATGGTACACTCTACTAAATCTTCCTACCCCTGACAGAGGCAAGCAAATTCTATCCTTTCATTCTTCACTCCCTAGCAGGTCAGTCAAGCTCCGAAGAAGCTTCTCCAACTCTTGTCATCAGTGACATATTCAGGGTTTTCACCCCTCTGTGCCCCTGTAGCTGCTTTTCTTACGTTTACTTAACATCAGAACTACAAGGCCATTCTCCCTCTAGACCAGAAACATGTCTTTCCTTCTCAGGAAGTGACTACAAATTGAAGGAAGTAACTTTATCGTTTGCATTATTTCCATGACACGTTGAGCAAGTACCCATAATTCTTTGTTATTTAGAGCATCTTCTTCAATGTAGAGATCTCGTGTTTTGTATCACTTTTAATGAACAACTGTATCTTAAACATGGCTTCTCACAGTTACTGTGAAATCAATGTTCTAGGATAGTCTGTTTGTTAGCCATACCATATTTAATGTAATGGGCCTTTAAGTTAAGTATTGTGAAAATTTGTTCCACAATTACTGAAGACTATCAGTTATAAACTTCTATTTAATATAACAAAGATTTCACTGAAACATTTTTTGCCAACATCTCGACTGTGAAATCCATGGAATGTCACCCTTTAGACTGGTGATGTCATTGCATGATTCCCCTGTAAATGGAGATTTTCTATATTAACTGCAGAACTGATGCACAGTAACTGTAAAGTCAAGCAGAACTGAAGAATAACACTATTGTAGCACATTTGCTGTGATCAGAGGTAAGTACTCAGCACTTTTGCAAAAAATGGATTATGACTTCCAGTGTTTTATTTGACTGTTCAATAAAACTTCTGAAAACTTTGGAACATATGTGAGAGCATTTGTCATTCTGCATACCCAAACTTGGGAAAACAAATTTGTAGTACATGAAAAGCTATGATTTAATTCCAAAAGTGGGAAAAAGACAACTTTGTTAAGCACCATTCTGATGTAAGGTGCATAACAATGTTTGTTAAGCAACTGTCAGAGCTGTTATGCTCTAGTCGCATAAAAGTCATGAACAGCAGCCACCACAGAACAAGGAAGCTGAAACAGTTTTAATAGTGCAATACATTTCTCACTACCGCACTTCTTTTCATGTGTGTGTGTGTGTGTGTGTGTGTGTGTGTGTGTGTGTGTGTTGGGGGAAGGGGCAGTGAGAGGTATATAAAACTGTTTTAATGATTAGAGATATACCAGTTCTTGTATGTTACAGCTTTCAAAGCTGTAAAACACTAATGCTCCTATACTTTTTCCCCCGTCTCCATAACTGTTAGTATATGGAATAGGGAAACTTACATTTACTACAAAGAATTATGATCAGGTTACTCTAATCATAACTAAGTTGTTAAATGTTCCTGAAGTGGTTGCCAAAATGTACCTCTCAAGCTTTACTTCACTATGTTCTCAATGTGAATTCCTTGACATCCATTTCTCAGACATATAACAGCTCAGATAAGATTTTTGACACCTACGCAGACCTCTGTCTTTGTTTTACTCATATCGACAGCTTTGAATTTGCAGAATACCTGAAGATACAATCATCATAGATGGATGCATTTGCTTCGTTGCTAACTAACACCTTAGATAATTTGTACTGCCGCAAATTATGTCTTTCAATCCACATTATCAGCTCAGATGGAGTAATACTGTGGCTGGTTATCCTTTGTCATATATTCAGCATCTGATAGTCTCTCTCCTGATTACAATTAATAAAATTAAGGTATGTGATTGGTATGTAATAGAATTCATAGCCCAATAAATAGCCTTGCCACCTGGTATTAAATTTAACAGGTGCCATTATAAATTTTGTCATATTTAGGAGTGAAAACAACTGGTATGATGTGAGGATTCTTCCTTGCACACTACTTTTACTGACATTTACTGCTCAAATCTATTCCTTGAGCCTCTGGGTTATTCTAAAATCACTGTAAATAGATGCATGTAATTCTTATTATAGCTGTATAATCTCCATATATTATTAATGTCTTCTACTTTTGTATCTCTCTAGCCATTCTGTTCTGTGATAAGATTGTGATATTTCTCCTTGGAGTATTTATTTACTGCTACTGTTGTTCCTACTAGTTATACTTTTGTACCGCTTTTGTTACTCTGGTTTATACTAAAATCATGCTTGTGTTACTCTCTGTTTAGCGTATGTATGTATGTATGCTACTATTACCCCTACTAGTTATTGTAATGAAATAACATATTGTATTGAGGAGCTTCTCCCCAGGCCTCCTCTGAAAAAGGGCTTTTGCTCAGTCAGACTATCCCGGTTAACAAATGTGAAATAAATAAATAAAAGTAAATGAAGACTTTCGGACCATTGATCATTTTTTCATTTAATATAAATGTATGTTTTCATATGTTTCAGATAGGTCTATTTCAGTTTTTTTTTTTTTTTTTGCTTAGACAGGAGGACTGAAGGCTGGACTTAAATCATTTAATTTCTTCATTAATTACAAATATACCTTGTAGGCAGATTGATGAAAGAGTAATCAATGCTGGAAGTCAACATATGAGTGACTTACGGTAGTATAATGTGAGTATGTGGTACTTAATAAAACATGAGTAACTTAATGGTAGTATAATGTGAGTATGTGGTACTTTATAAAAACACACGAGTGACTTACAGTGGTATAATGTGAGTATATGATACTTAATAAAACACGAGTAACTTAATGGTAGTATAATGTGAGCATGTGGTACTTTATAAAAACACACGAGTGACTTACAGTAGTATAATGTGAGTATGTGATACTTAATAAAACATGAGTAACTTAATGGTAGTATAATGTGAGTATGTGGTACTTAATAAAACACGAGTAACTTAATGGTAGTATAATGTGAGTATGTGGTACTTTATAAAAACACACGAGTGACTTACAGTAGTATAATGTGAGTATGTGGTACTTAATAAAAACACACGAGTGACTTACAGTAATATAATGTATGTGCTACTTAGTAAAACACAAGTGACTTACTGTAGTATAATGTGAGTATGTGGTAATTTATAAAAGAACTGATTGCAACAACTGAAGGAGACAGTGAGCTACTGCTATCAGTTACAGATAAGAAGGGGAACATACTCACCCACTAACCTTCTCCCTGTAAATCAGGTGGCTTTAGTGGGAGTGAAGAATGGAGTATGTGAAGTTACATAGATATATATATATATATATATATATATATATATATATATATATATATATATATATATATATATATTTATTTACAGGACTTGAGGCTGTACAACTATCGGCTTTGTTTACTACATCCATCCTATTTGGCACTATAAGATTTTTGGTTTTGTGTGCATTTGTAGTTGCCTGATGTGCTGTTCTTGTTCTTACAGCTGACTGTTGTTGAAACAGCAGATCATTAAATCAGATATGCAAGTTACAGAAACCTCAAACTAGACTTTTCATAAACAGAAAGTATGGGGAGACAGAAAGCTGTATGTAGGGTAGAAGGCTATGGATCATTTCAAGGACTTGGGCATTGTTAACTTGGAGAAATACCGGGGCATTATATCCATATGTTTGGAGTATCATAATGGAGAATATAGATATGTAACTCCCCTGAAACACATACAGACAGTCAATGTCAATATGCTGACAATGCGATGTCACGCGTAATTTTACCTACCTGTTTTGTCACAGATAGCAACATTTCCAAACAATATTTACTATAGCAGCATAAACAAAGATTTTGACTAAAATGACTTAGATGTTCTATAGTGTACACGTGCACGCATATATATGGTCGAGCAGAGTTGAGACTGGCCACAGGTCATGCTGTCCAGACTCAGACACTGTGCTTCCCAAGAAGTTAGAAAATTGGGAAAAGCAAAGGATTCAGCTGAATGCACTGTCATCATGCATCTTTAAGAATGTGTATGTTTTCAAGAAGATTGTGGATGTAGAGAAATAACTTTGATTAGTTAATGCAGATGCACTGCTGCGAAAGATGGCTCCATTTTGAAAGGTGGATGACATTCGCCCTTTCCCATATATAGGATTTGGCGAGGTGCAGAATGCTGCACTGCTTAGTACTAATTCACTTTTGCTAAGTAAAACTATGGATATCTTCTGCTTAACATGGACCAGCATTCTAATACTCTGACGTGCTGGTGGGATAATACATCCCAGGATTATTGATATAGCCATTTCTTTCTATAATACTCTGACGTGCTGGTGGGATAATACATCCCAGGATTATTGATATAGCCATTTCTTTCTATAATACTCTGGCGTGCTGGTGGGATAATACATCCCAGGATTATTGATATAGCCATTTCTTTCTATAATACTCTGACGTGCTGGTGGGATAATACATCCCAGGATTATTGATATAGCCATTTCTTTCTATAATACTCTGACGTGCTGGTGGGATAATACATCCCAGGATTATTGATATAGCCATTTCTTTCTATAATACTCTGACGTGCTGGTGGGATAATACATCCCAGGATTATTGATATAGCCATTTCTTTCTATAATACTCTGACGTGCTGGTGGGATAATACATCCCAGGATTATTGATATAGCCATTTCTTTCTATAATACTCTGGCGTGCTGGTGGGATAATACATCCCAGGATTATTGATATAGCCATTTCTTTCTATAATACTCTGACGTGCTGGTGGGATAATACATCCCAGGATTATTGATATAGCCATTTCTTTCTATAATACTCTGACGTGCTGGTGGGATAATACATCCCAGGATTATTGATATAGCCATTTCTTTCTATAATACTCTGACGTGCTGGTGGGATAATACATCCCAGGATTATTGATATAGCCATTTCTTTCTATAATACTCTGACGTGCTGGTGGGATAATACATCCCAGGATTATTGATATAGCCATTTCTTTCTATAATACTCTGACGTGCTGGTGGGATAATACATCCCAGGATTATTGATTATTGATATAGCCATTTCTTTCTTGCTGATCAAAATATTCAAAGTATCAGTGAAGCTACTGGAATAGAATCACACTGAAGATTAAAGTAGCCCACTCAGCTTGTTTTTGAGGGTTTTTTTTTCAGAAAAGATGTGAACTAGGTAAACTTACTGGATACATAATCCTTTTCAAGTCGTGACCAAACAACAATATCTAGTCAATTGAGTTGTTCAGAGTCAGTCAGTAATGAAATGGAGGCTGTGGAAATCAATTCCAGGACCATTGCAGGGTGTGGGATTTGAGGTCTAGAAGCACATAGTCTTAAACCAAGGGTCAAGCTGCCAGACATAAAATTACATTCTGCAATAGTATATTCTGTAACTTTGAATTTGTGGATATCTAAAAAGTTGCAGAGAAATAGATTGCCCCACATCAGGACAGGCAGTTTAGAAAGTGGAGAATGGATACATGGATGGATGGATGCATAACAAAAGTTATCAGCATGTCACTCCGTGTCCTAATTGCAATTATTTAGTTCAGGGAATGAGAAATCAGATGGGATGTAGTAACTAAGTGTAGAAATGTCTATAGGATATGGGAGTGGAAAAAGGAGTGTTTTCTTTTTCCAAAGTAACTTTTAAGCAAAATAATAACAGCAGGTGAAACTGTTATTTTTATGGTTTCCTTTTGTAATTCATTGCAAGCTGAAACACAAGTATGGATAGGATCTTAGAGAAGACCCCCATTTTCAGTTGCTGTTGCATTACTTGAGGAACATGGGCTTTGTGTAGAAAAAATAGATGTGCGTACAGCTGAAGGCACTCCTCAGGAAGGACAAATTCCCTTATTTCTAGGCTTAAACACTTCCATGAATAGCAAGTTACATCAGGATTATTGATGCACTTTCCTCCCTCTGTGAACATGAAAAGCTTAGACTCTTCACATAGAAGTCAATCTACTGTGGGATAGACTTTTGCCCAGCAGGCATACATTAAGGTACCTCACTAAAATGGATTATGAAAGGGCAGTCAATATTGCTTCCCCGTATTACTAAAAAAAAAAAACCATGAACTCTTGAGAATGAGAAAATGGGATTTTTAATAATATGAAGAAAGGAATAAGCATACTTGTTTGCTACAGCACTACAGAACATAAAAACAGAAGAAACTTGGCAATTCCTTTGTGTAGAAGTAGACGCCAAGGATGACGAGGTGGAAATCAGGGTGAAATATGCACAGATTAAATGAACAGTTATAGCAGATGTATAGTAGAAACAGGAGTATGGAAAAGAATAGGTACCTATATGCTGTAGTTTTTGGAGGGAGAGAATATTATTGTATAATGCAGTGTTAAGGAAATAAACACGACCTGCACCCAGTATATCATTCTGAGTAAAAAAAAATGTATATATATATCAGAATCAGAATCACATGTATTGGCCAAGGATGCATGTATACAAAGAACTTGACTATCAACAATATTAATCAGTATTATATGATAATCACAGAGAGATATGTTGTCAGCATCTGCCTACCTCATGATAGTGAGGGTTCACATATTTTTCTGGGAAATATAAATATCCATTGTGAAAATGTCCA
Source organism: Protopterus annectens (assembly GCF_019279795.1). Lineage (NCBI taxonomy): Eukaryota > Metazoa > Chordata > Ceratodontiformes > Protopteridae > Protopterus > Protopterus annectens. The sequence continues at coordinate 1,134,654,267 of NC_056739.1, forward strand.
CTTTTTATTTTCCTCTATCAGTTATAGCTATTTTGTTCCCATAAGACTGTGAGGCTTACAGCCTTCAGGTGAGACATGCTTTGCTTTTACAAACATGAAGTAGTTAAATGCAGAAAAGATGAGCAATCAATAGGAATAGTGTGTATTTTTACAGGTCCAGCATTTGCGCTATATTCTACTTAAATCATTTAGGTGGGTCCATACCGCAGGCACATCTTTCAAATTTACTTGTAGTCTGTGTTTAATAAATGTGAGATTACAAAAGTAATTTTCAGCATACTAGTGTTGATCATTCCAATGATTTGCAATAACATTTTACCCTGACTGTGCAATAATGCATGTTTTTCCTTTGCAGATATTACAATACTGGTATGATACATCAAACAGTATGCGCCACTCAGTTTCATCCCAAAACACACATATTCCTTTCTTTGTGGTTAGCAAAATTTGTCAAATAGATTGATACTGCAGCTCTCATGATATATTGTGGCTTCTGACACACTGTTCAAATAATGGAAGATTTTTGTACACACAACCATAACGTATGTGTTAGGAAATGGAACTGCCTTGTTTGAGAGCCAGAGCTCTGCATTAGTGGTCTCCAGGGAAAGGTGCCCAAGGAGGTAGAACTAAGTTTAACTGAGTCTCTGTCCATTTTAACCTTTGTACTGTTTTTTTACTCAAGGGCACTGCCAGAATGATTTGTAGAGCAAAGTCCTGCACCTAGTTTGTCTTGTTGTTAAGTCCACATGCGTTTTTCTAGCTTTATGGGTAGTATTTTTGACAGACCAAATACATTTATAGGCCACTCCATCTGATGAATCCTCTAATCTCTTTTGTCTGTAACTTACATAAAAACAAAGCAAGTGTTCCTAATTCTGGGTTATTTCGTAAGGTTTTAGAAATGCTACCAAGGCAAAGACAGCTTTATCCAGCTTATCAGACACAACAGATTTTAAAGTGATGCTGATTGATGAAATCCTGTGTTGCTGTCAGTGAGAATTTAACATTCAACAATCCATTCCTTTTCCACATCCAGATTTCTGTCAGATTCTAATGCTGAATGACATGGCTATTGCAAAGTACAGATTAATGCTTCTGATGGATTCACTACTCTGAAAGGGCCTATCTTCAGTACAGTTTGACACTATAAGGAACTATGGGTTTAGTGTCATTTCCCTGCATTCTATTTGCATTCTGTGGCTAAAGAAGTCAGTGGAGGCAGTCATACCCATTTCATGTTTTTTTTTTTCTAAAGCAATCTTCACAATGAAGAAAAGTAATTTCTGGAATGTGTTTTTTTTTTTTTGAAAAATAAAAGTTATTTTATGATGAAGAGTACACGGGAGAACAGTTGTTATATTATTTGGCTTCCCTTGATTTTCTAATCGTTTGTCATAAAATTTGCATTTCTATTTATTTACTGGGAAAGTCCAACTTGGAACGAGCCAGTTTTCAGCAGAGGCCAGGGAGAAACACTCCAGACACATGTCTTTGTAACATGGGAGAAAACCCACACCAATGCAGGGAAGACATGCAGACTCCACACAGAAGGCACCCCAACCAAGAATTGAACTGGAGAACCTCTTGCTGAGAGGCGACAATGCAAACCACTGCACCACTGTGCTGTCCAATAATTTTTGTGAAGAAACAGATGTAAATAAAATCTTAAAATAGACAAACAAAAATATTGTTTACTTTTTTATTCATAAACGTATCTTAATGCAACATTTTCTTTACTTGTCCAATCCTAAATGAACAATAAAGTTCTTAAGAAATATCCTTGATTTAAGACATTCATTCTTGGTTAGTTTTAACATTTTCCCTGATTCTTAATGCAAATGATTGATAGATATACTGATCCATTTTCCTTACCTAATCCACATGACTTTGAACTTGGGACCCACATGTCTTTTACTTTTATTCATTCTTGATGATATACAGGGTTATCCTTGTCTGCCTTCTTCACTTGGCATTTCTGTCTTATATCCTTTGTTTCATCTGACATTAAACTATCTCTTTTTTCCAATAGAAAAATCCACATAATTCATCTCCTGCTTGCATATCCTATATGTCTGATCAATATATGCCATTGCCATAGTTCCTTTTCATCAGCGCATGTTGGTAATCATACTAAGGATAAATGTCTCCTTAATGTCTCCTTTAAGAATATCTGTTTCTGTCCAAGAAATTCTCCAAACACAAACTCTTCCTTCCCCATACATTCTGTTGTTGCTGTCATTCTAATCCCAGTTCTTCCTTCCTTCCTGCCTCCTAACCTTATTCTATCTTTTTAATTTCTCCAAGTCTTTTGGGTTTCTAATATCATGGTGGGAGTGGACCCTATTCCTAAGTCAAAGTATGATTAAAGTTCATGAAATTAGTATTATTTCAGTCTTTGATGTCAGCCAGAAGTGCTCTTTGTAGTACCCATAATGTGCCCAGTATTGACTCCTGCAATTCATAAGAAGTTACATGTATCGATCTGTTACATAACTAAGTATGATTGTAAATTCTTTATAGACTCCTCCTGCAATTCCTAAGAAGTTACATGTGTCGATCGGTAACATAACTAAGTATGGTTGTAAATTCTTCATTGACTCCTCCTGCAATTCATAAGAAGTTACATATATCAATTGGTAACATAACTAAATACGATTGTAAATTCTTTATTGACTCCTCCTGCAATTCATAGAAGTTACATGTATCGATCAGTAACAGTAACTGTAAATTATTTTTTATAAGACCGATTGCTCCTACTACTATTGGAACGATCTGGGTATCCTTCTTCCACATTGCCCTCATTTTGGCCTGGAAATCCTGCTATTTTATGACTTTGTGTCTCTCTGTACGTAAGACACTGTGGTCTCTGGGTGAAGCAATTTCAGTGATCAGTTCTACTATTATTTTCTTTTCATGGACAACTATATCTTGTTTTCTCACATCTATTTTTGAACTGTTTGTAATGGGTGAACACATGTGCTATAAACTTTATAATTTTCTATAATGCTTTGTGGCTCATGTTTCCAATATTTTTCAGCTACTTCAATATTATAATATTTGCATAATCCCCAATGTAACAGTCTTGCCACATTATTATGCCTTTCAGTATAAAGTCCTTCTGCCATTAGTTTATTGCAACTAGCAACATGATGTGCAACTGTTTCCAGTTCTGTTTGACAAAACCTATATTTGTCTGTTTCTCCCACATGTTTAATGGACTTTGTAAACCAATGTGTACTTATCCCACTGTCTTGCACCTCCAATATTAACCTCACGTCTTTTGGGTTAAATTCATCTCTCCTTAACCATTCCTGTGTTTGTAATCTGATCCTTTACCTTATATTCTTTCTTTTGTTTTTTGGCTTATTCAGTTGCTGCCTGATTTTTATCTGCTTCTGGTTTGATTTCCATTCCTGCTTTACATCAATATGCTTCTGCTAAACTAAGCAGGGAAGTCTTCTTAGACATATTCTTTTCATGTTTTGAAACTTTCACTATGTTTGGTTCTTGTGAGGTCAGCAGATATGTATGTAGTCCTACAACTGCAGATGTATACATGTAATACATTTCGAGAAGGCCCATACCGCCTTCAGAATGAAGAATATATAGTCTTGGTATACACTGATTTTCATAAAAATTTTGATAAGCATGAAGCATCCTTCTTGTTTTCCTATCCAACCTATCAAGCACCTTTTGGAGCCAGTCAGTCACTCCAAAAATATAAATTAAGACAGGAAGAGTAATTGGTTTATAACGTGGACTTTGTTCCTAGATGCCAAGGCTTTTTTCAGTATTAATTTTAGTCTACTATAATACTCCTAAGTTTTATTAACATTTGTTCATGTTTTATTGATCCTTCATCAGTTCCCAAATATTTATATACTCCCTCTTGCTCAAGTTGTTTTATATCACATTCCTTTCCCAGGCTGATGTTTTCTTGCTGTTACAGCTTTCCTGTTTTAAAGGTTGCTTTATATCATAAAAGTTGTGTCCATGCACCGGCCCAGTAATCAAGAATCCTCAATCCTCACCACTAGCACCAGTGAGGGACATGCACATTGAAAAGGATAACAAGTACACACACAGTAAAGTACAATTTCACTTAAGAGCACACAGAGATTACAGTCAGTCCAGGCTGGGTTTCTTCCTTTCTCGCCAGATGCCCAATAAGACTCCCCACTGGCACAGCTATAGGGTACAGGTCTCAGCCTAGTGATCAAGCTAAAACTTCCAACACCCTCTCTGTCCAACCAGTGCTTTGTGTCCCTGTCAAAGTAGCTGACACACACATTTTGAGGTATGAGTTATATACAAACACACATACACTCCTGGGGAAGGCTGGCACAGTTTCTCCAGCTATGCCATCTTCTGTGCCCAGGTGAAATCACTGCCACCAAACACTAATATCAACTACTAATAAGGCCCTTAGCAAAGGGTGTCCAATTTTACTATGCAATATTATTATTATTATCCAATTAGTAAGTATGATGAACAGCAAGGCTTATTGGAGTGGCTTGGACAGTATCACTATATTACATGCAATGTACTCTAGAGCTTAAATTATCTCTACAGAAAATAGCCACCACTGAAAGGTTTTAAAATATTTAATAAGAAATAATAAAAACAAATTTAATAAGAAATAATAAAAACAAAAGACAAATTTCCTCAATTCAACACAGTGCTAGTCAAGAGTTCAGACACAGAAAAATGTTTAAAATAATACTGTAGAATAGTCTGACATAAATATAGAAAACAGCTCATCTAGTCTTACTATTCTCTATATATTAATAAGAGAAACAATGTTCTAAATAACTTACATACATAGCCTAGGTTTTTAATGGCTTCGCCACCCCTTTAGTATGGGGAACTTATATCTCGATCTCCCATCCATTGGTCAAGATTTCATACAGAGTAAAGGCAGAGTACTGGTGAGTAGATCTGTTCAGGTTCAGACAAAATCCAAAATGCTCTAATTCTCTCTCTGTCTCTCTGAGAAAGTCTTAAATTGATAATACATCACTGGTGACTCATTTTAGATTACATTATTATTGACACTTATCTGGTTTAATTTCCCAGGCTAAGAGAAACTCAGAGTTTAACATATCTTTGTAATCATGCACCTGACCAGGAAACCACAGCAATAAAAGACATTATACATGTAAAATCTACCAATTAACTCTGGTCTCAAAACAACAGAAAGAATTTGCTGAATCAGACATTCTGTCTCCAAGCTTTGAGATCAAACAGTCATGCAATGCTTAACTTATCAGCTTTCTTCCAGCAGAGTGCACTGTGGTTACATATTTGAAGCTCAGAGCAACATATAGTTTAATCATAACATATAGTTCTCTTTTACATTTGTAAAACCACCCTGTGGATTATATTAATATTTACAAATCACATAGAATTATTTACAAGATTATATCTGGCTGGGCTGGCAGTCTTTCAGTTTTTCACAAATGTTTTCAGATAATATATGTCATATCCTCTGAAGAAGTTTTGCCCACTTGCAGTTGTGTTTTCAGTTCCTCATCCGATGAACTATACAGTTTTAAATCATCAACAAAAAAGAAGATGAAAAGTCTTTACACTGTTGTTTTCTGGGAGCCAAATTGTAGCCATGACCTAATCTGTTAGGTAGACACCATAAAAGTTAACGGCAAGACAAAAGAGCAGCTGTGACAAAGAGTCACCCTGAAATATCCCTCTTTTAATTTTTATCCCTGGAATAATAATTTGTCCTTTATCATGGCTTAACTGCCACTGTTTCATGGTTACTGTAATGTAACTGATCAGTGTAATGGAGCATTTTATACATTTCAAGCACTTTTTTATCCATGAATGTGAGATACTGTCAAATGCTTTTTTGTAGTCTCTCTATGCCATACTTAGATTCTTCCCCTTTTACAGTTCTCCATTTTGACTTTATTTAACAACAAATGACCCTTTGTTCCATATGACTTTCTTTTGTTACCCTTTTGTTCTATTGCCATGATTGAGTTTTCTTCTAAATGACTATAAACTCTGTCGGCATAAATTCCAGTGTATAGTTTATAAGCCATCGGAAAGCAAGTTATTGGTCTATAGTTTTTAGGATGGCTTGCAGGTTTGCTCTTAACCAGGAGTATTATTTTTCCTGTTGTTAACCAGGTTGGCATCAGTTCAGGGTGTTTATATAAATAGTTCTTACTCGTGACTAAATCTTCATGTAAAGATCTTAATACTTTCAGCCAGAAGTGAGGTACTACATCTGGGCCTGTGATTATCCATTTATGAGCGTTTCTTAACTTTGTTTCAATTTCTATGTCCATTGCTTCATCCCATTTTATATCCTGTGCATTTGAACTTCTTATTCTTTCTTTTACTTCTTCTATCCATTCAGCATCCTTTTTATATTCCGCAGGATCTTTATAGGTATTTCTCCAAAACATATCTTTTTTTTTTTTGCTGGTGTTTCAATTCCTTTTGCCTTGTTTCCCATTTCTCTATAAAACTTTTTTGGGTCATTAATAAATTGCTTATTTTGTACTTTTCCTTTGTATTTATTTGCATATCTTCTAATTTTTTCTGCCTGTGCTGATATTTTTCGTTCATTATTTGTAGTAGTGCACGACAGATATTGATCTGTTCTGATACTGCTCATTGCTTTTATCACAGCCATCCTTCTGAGTATTTTTGTTGGTCTGTTCCCTCTTCTATACTCTTCTAACAGTGACACTTATTATCTTAACTGCTTTATGGTTTTCTGTATTCAATATCTCCATGATGGCATTGGATTTCTACCCATCCTTTCCCTTACTGTCCTGTGTTTCTGTGGTAAGACTTGTATCTGTTTTTAGTTTAGCTGCACAGTGATATATCCTATTTACTTCTGTTATATAGCATGAATTTCTATGAACAGTCCTAACTACTGTCTTCATTTGTTTTGTCAAACTAGCTTTTTGGGTTTTATTGACTTTCTTTAGTCTGTCTTTTTCATTGATCATAATATGTCTGTCCATCTCTATTAAATCAAGCAACTCTTCTCTTAGATCATTTTCTTCTAAACTGAGGACACATTCTTTGTTCTCCATTTCCTGTGGACATTCTACAGAAATTTCCAGAGCATCTTCCTGTGCCACATTCTCTTCAGTGTCATCCATTGCTCTTTCATATGGGAACTCACTGGCTTATCACTCCACAACACTGACTGCATCAGAGTTGCCACAGTTTCCTGTTCGTTCCCTTGGTGTGCAACTCCAACTGAACTTTTGTACTGGTTTCCTATGAAAGGATCCAAAGTATCTTCATATGGCAACTGATCAGATGTTTCCTGCTCCAGTGGATTCATTTGGGTATCCATTGCTGTATCCTGCTGTGGTGTTATCAGAGTTAGATTTTCTACACTAACTCCTTCACTTTGCAGGTAATCCTTAACCTCAGTTTTTATTTCTTTAACTTCTCCATTACTAATCCTCTTTTCTACTTTTCTTCCTTGTTTTCTTATTTTTTGTATTGTAAAATTTTTCATATCTGGATTCCTTTGCCTATATTTCTCTTCAAATATCTTTGGTGCTGCTCTTTATGTATTGATTAGTTTTGCTTTCTCCTTTGCATAAATATTATACTATATTGGATTTCTCTTTCTTTCCCATGTATATATTTCTCTTTTATACCTTTCAAAAAGCTCTGGATTCTGTTCTTTATATTTTCACATTTCCTCAGTTGCTTCTTTGTCCAAGCATCGCAAGGTTTCTTGGTCTATATAATGTTTTTTGTAAATCTGTTGTTTTAACAAACATACATTTGCATTTCAGGCTTTTGACAGTTTTTCTTCTACAGTTTACTTGGTCTCATGTAAACCAAAGCCCTGTTGCCAGATATGCAGTCATTTATTTGACAAAAAATTTAAACCAAAAGTGTATTACATTACTTAGTACAGTTTTGTGAAACTGCTGTAGTTTGACACTCCTGCAGCTTGTTATCAATGTTAGAATGTTTTGTCATAATACATTTCTTGTATGCCACTGCATTACTGCAGCTTCATGAATGCTACGATTTGCTGTAAATCATACACGTCCTGTAATACCACAAATATATATATATATATATATATATATATATATATATATATATATATATATATATATATACACAAGAGTGGAGTTATAGTTTGTGCTTTAAGTAACATTCTAAACCATTAAATACAAACTAAGCCATTTAGCAACTCCTATAATAGCAGACACTCCAATATTTGAAATAAAAGCATTTAGTTATTTTTGAGTCACTTATATATTTTCTAAAGTCACATTTATTAATAAGTTTACCAAATACTGTTGTTTGTTGCAACTGGCAGCAAACATTTAGTTGTTAACCTAAAGAAACTATATCACCAATTATACTTGACGTACATTTTAACAAATAAACCAATGTGCTATATGAAAATGTATGACACAAAAGTGCTATTCATATGTTTATCCATCCATCCATCCATCCACAACCCATTTTTCCCATTTTTGCACACAAGGTGGGGGTCTTACTTCAAAAGTGGCAATAATCTAGACCCAGTGTTCACGCCACCGGATGGCTAGCCCCGCATATGTTTATCACCCAGCAGTTGTAGTATACAACAGCTTTCATTTAAGAAAGTCATGAAATATGTGTTTGAGAATAACTTTAAGAGACAGTCATGTATAGATATCCCCAGGGATTCAGAAATAACCCAACCTCTCAGGTTAAGGGTTGAAGTACAAAGGTCCTGTTTACATGATGCAGTACCTGCGTATTCAGGCATATGTTAGCCACAATGAGGAAATACCTGATTATCAGCTAATCTGCATGTCTCTAAATCACTGTTGACTACCAGAAGTGCATATCAGAACTTTCCTGCAAAACTTAACAGTGGTGGCCAATGCATTCTGTTAGCAAAGGCACCCCACTTATTCTCTGTCTCCCACATACAATATACATATTCAAACACACACAAAACACACACACACACACACACACACACACACACACACACACACACACACACACACACACACACACACACACACACACTAAATACCCCATACCTGTCTCTGTGCTGTCAGTATGTCCCCAGTGCCTCCTTTTTCTTGCCCTGGTGAATCACAGATTATTACAGTAAGTCATTAATGACACACATTTGAGTTTCACACGTCATATCTTTAAGAAAATGCATGGTACTAGTAACACTCTAAGCTTGTAGAAGTATTAATTAAAATCCACCCCTGATTTTGTCCCACCATAAATTTTGAATCTGTCTTCATTTCTTGCACTATAAGGTTGAGGAGTTTGCTTAATGTTTCATATTCCTGTTCCTCATACATCAGGAACTGTTGCAGGCTTTGAATAATCCCCAAGATCCTCAGTGCATATTAAAAAAAACTGCTACATTAACTTATCAGTTAGTGCAGCAGGTTAATGCCTAGAGATATTTTGGCAAGTGTGCTTGATTTGAAGCCTCCATCCACCCCAGGTAATTTTTTTTTTTTGAGTGCTTTTATTAATTTTTTAAAGTATATTCCTGGTATCTAATGCTGGCATAGAGGACTAATATTCTCTGTGTGAGGTGGAAGGGTGCAGTATTGGAATACATATTTGTGCCTTTGTGGAAGGGTGCAGGATTGGATTCCCTATTTGTGCCATTAAGGCACACTACTTATAGTATCCCTGGTGTCTATTGTTTCCCTGCACCACATATTTTTATTAAGTGCCTTTAGGGTATGCTATATAGAGTATACCAAGTGTCTACTGCCCCCCGCCACTACCATATCTTCTGAATTTTCCCTTGTATTTTGTGATTTCCCCATCCCCTGTTATGTTTTGGTGATGTTATGCCATGAGATGTAAGAATTCTCCCTGATGTCTCATGACTCCCCCTGACCCATATTATGTATAAGTGCCATTAAGTCATAATGATAAAGGTTACCCATGATGGCTAATGTTCTGCCTTTTGGCTAGTGTTCTCAGTGTACCACATCTTTAGATTTATCCCTGGTAGCTAATGGTTAGCCTGAACCAATATTGCAGGTTTTGCTCATTCATCTAGGAATGTATGGAAATATAACAGTCAAACTAACCCACACGCATACACATTCACACATTTATTCATTCCATATACACATGCACACATATTCATTCTGTAAAGACACACACATGTAGACATACACACACACACACACACACACACACACACACGCCCACGCACACTTAACCTACCCCTCACTAACCATCCTACTGCAACCTCCCAGGCAGCCACAAAATCCAAGATATGTTCACATGCAGCCCCTCCCCCTACATACACACACACACACACACACACACACACACACACACACACACACACACACACACACACACACACACACAGACTAACACTACCTGACCACTAAACGCCCCAGCACTTACCTCTTTTGTGATGGCTGAGCACAGCATTTTGGTTATGTTTATTACTAAGAGACAGGCCAGGAGCATCCATGCTACTTTTCTCAGCTAAATGATTCACTGAATCTCTTGTCTGCATAAATTCCTTATCCCCAGCAGTTCCAGAGAAAAGCACATGACCAGTTAGCATTTGCCTCTTCTCCAGAATACCTCATTAGCATCTGGCATGGCTACAGAGGCAATCCACCATGGTACCGCATGTCTTCATGCAAAAGCACCATGGCAGGGCTGTCACTAAATTCAAAAAAGCTAGTAATGTGAACAGCTTGCATTAACTTTTCTGAATTCAGGCCTATATTATACTTTTCACCCAAATGGATTCAACAAATACCTTCACAATAGTGCACTGAATTCCTCTGTAGCTAGTGAAATCAAGGCGGTAAGAAAAGAATCTGGTATACAGTTGAACTATAGAATTTGCTAGTCAGCTAGTTACAAAGACCTGAGATCTAAAAAACATATTAAGTTTATTTAGTTTAAGTGCTGGTGAAGGTGTGCATCCCTTTGTGTGAGTAGTGCTTGTTGCTGCAGAGAGTACAGTGTATCTTTTTTTTTTTCTTTTTCTTTTCTTTTCTCCTCTTTCTCTCATTTTGTAACAGAATTACAATATTCAACAATGCAGGAGGCATTTTGTCAAACTTAGAAAATAATGAAGCTAACATGAAAAAGTTTGGCACCATGTTTGAGCAGATGCTTTACTGGTGGGAAGGAGGAGTGTGAACTTCATGCATTTTGAATGTGAATCATCTGCACATTAACTCAAAATGCTTTATTTAATCCAGTTCCCCAATAAGTCTACCATCCGAGCATTGGTTGCAGTGCACTGTCTAAGGAAGAGGCAGTGCTTGTGCTGAGGACAGATCACACATAAATACAACATGTATTGCTCTAGGCATCCATTAGAGACTTAAGTTTATGATGGCTACGTAATTTATTTTGTTTAACATTTATTAACCAGGAAAGTCCAAATTGGAAAAAAGCCAAATTTCAGCTGAGGCTCAGGGAGAAATGCTCCAGACACATGTCTTTGTAATAGGGGAGGAAACACACATGAACTCAAGGAGGACATGGACACTCCACACAGAAGGCACTCCAGCCAAGAATCAAACCAGAAAACTTTTTGCTGTGAGGCAACAATGCTACCACTGCACCATCCATATAATGTATTATTTTTCTTATCTGTTTGGGTACATTCATACCAAAGACTCTAGGTGTATAAATGATAGCCATGGCAGCAGTAATGACTGCACCATGTATCACAACTCTCTGTCACCACTGCATTCTTTCTGTCTTCTCTTTGTTGGAATCATATAAAGACTTTGCCCAAAATACTGTACCTAAGGTAGGGATATCCTCATATAACATGGCCTTTTAAAACTTTCCTCAGGAAGTCGGCAGTCTTTTTTTTTCAATGCTTTACATCTGTTTAACTTGAATTTCTTGATACACAAATAAACAAATAAGCAAATCATTAGTGTGCAGTGACATCGCCAGTGCTGAAATTACAAACTGTTGAGAAACAATAGACAATGTCAGAATGGGTGCAACCAAGATCAGATCTGAAGAAGTTCATTATTGTTACATGAACAAAAGTGCTTATCAGTCTATTTATTTGTGGATAATAAAAGTTTCTTCAGGAACCTTGCGGCTTCTCCTTCTGGCAGCTAACATAGTTTATGTTTCACAAGTTGGCCTACCATTTATAGCATTCTTCAGCAAAAGGGCCTTGGATCCTCTACTTTTTTTTTCCAAACACCTTTATTGAATTATCACTTGTGAGATAGGCAAATTTACATTCATATAAAAGTAATCAAGCTATATTAACATAAACATTATACTTGACATATATTGCTATATATCATATAATCTAAGCAATATTACATAAATTATTCAATTCCTGCCTTGATCCAGAGAAAAATCCAGCAGCAACAACAAGTCCAAGAAAAGTTAATTATTTCTCCTTCAGAAAGGTCTTGGAGATCTGCTGATTTCTCATCACTCAAGCTGTCGACGAAACAAAACAGGAGACCAGCACTTTACTTATATTCAAGCAGCCAATCCCTGAAAATTAAATTACAATTACCTTAGGGAAAGCAATCTAACCCTTTCACATCACTGACTAGAATCTGGTCGCTTCAATCTGTCCTTCAAAACTTAGCACAGGTCTCACCACCCCGCACCAAAAAAAAAAAAAAAACTTTCACACAGAAGAGGCCGTCTGCTCCCTGACTAGTTGTCATCTTTCCCCATGCGTTAACACTTTGCCTCACTCTGAGACTCAGGTAAAAGAATGTTACACCAACAACTCGAAAACAAGAATTCTTAAGCTATGCTGTGCCGGATTGCACCAAGGAGTTCTTTGCATGGCAGCTTGTGTCTGCAGACTGTGTATGGGGCATACAACTCAATCAAGACATGCAGACTCCACACAGAAGGCACCCCAACCAAGAATTGAACTGGAGAACCTCTTGCTGAGAGGCGACAATGCAAACCACTGCACCACTGTGCTGTCCAATAATTTTTGTGAAGAAACAGATGTAAATAAAATCTTAAAATAGACAAACAAAAATATTGTTTACTTTTTTATTCATAAACGTATCTTAATGCAACATTTTCTTTACTTGTCCAATCCTAAATGAACAATAAAGTTCTTAAGAAATATCCTTGATTTAAGACATTCATTCTTGGTTAGTTTTAACATTTTCCCTGATTCTTAATGCAAATGATTGATAGATATACTGATCCATTTTCCTTACCTAATCCACATGACTTTGAACTTGGGACCCACATGTCTTTTACTTTTATTCATTCTTGATGATATACAGGGTTATCCTTGTCTGCCTTCTTCACTTGGCATTTCTGTCTTATATCCTTTGTTTCATCTGACATTAAACTATCTCTTTTTTCCAATAGAAAAAATCCACATAATTCATCTCCCTGCTTGCATATCCTATATGTCTGATCAATATATGCCATTGCCATAGTTCCTTTTCATCAGCGCATGTTGGTAATCATACTAAGGATAAATGTCTCCTTAATGTCTCCTTTAAGAATATCTGTTTCTGTCCAAGAAATTCTCCAAACACAAACTCTTCCTTCCCCATACATTCTGTTGTTGCTGTCATTCTAATCCCAGTTCTTCCTTCCTTCCTGCCTCCTAACCTTATTCTATCTTTTTAATTTCTCCAAGTCTTTTGGGTTTCTAATATCATGGTGGGAGTGGACCCTATTCCTAAGTCAAAGTATGATTAAAGTTCATGAAATTAGTATTATTTCAGTCTTTGATGTCAGCCAGAAGTGCTCTTTGTAGTACCCATAATGTGCCCAGTATTGACTCCTGCAATTCATAAGAAGTTACATGTATCGATCTGTTACATAACTAAGTATGATTGTAAATTCTTTATAGACTCCTCCTGCAATTCCTAAGAAGTTACATGTGTCGATCGGTAACATAACTAAGTATGGTTGTAAATTCTTCATTGACTCCTCCTGCAATTCATAAGAAGTTACATATATCAATTGGTAACATAACTAAATACGATTGTAAATTCTTTATTGACTCCTCCTGCAATTCATAGAAGTTACATGTATCGATCAGTAACAGTAACTGTAAATTATTTTTATAAGACCGATTGCTCCTACTACTATTGGAGCGATCTGGGTATCCTTCTTCCACATTGCCCTCATTTTGGCCTGGAAATCCTGCTATTTTATGACTTTGTGTCTCTCTGTACGTAAGACACTGTGGTCTCTGGGTGAAGCAATTTCAGTGATCAGTTCTACTATTATTTTCTTTTCATGGACAACTATATCTTGTTTTCTCACATCTATTTTTGAACTGTTTGTAATGGATGATCCCATGTGATATAAACTTCATAATTTTCTATGATGCTTTGTGGCTTATGTTTCCAGTTCTTTTCAGCAACTTCAATATTATAATATTTGCATAATCCCCAATGTAACAGTCTTGCCATGTTATTATGCCTTTCAGTATACAGTCCTCCTGCCATTAGTTTATTGCAACTAGCAACATGATGTGCAACTGTTTCCAGTTCTGTTTGACAAAACCTATATTTGTCTGTTTCTCCCACATGTTTAATGGACTTTGTAAACCAATGTGTACTTATCCCACTGTCTTGCACCTCCAATATTAACCTCACGTCTTTTGGGTTAAATTCATCTCTCCTTAACCATTCCTGTGTTTGTAATCTGATCCTTTACCTTATATTCTTTCTTTTGTTTTTTGGCTTATTCAGTTGCTGCCTGATTTTTATCTGCTTCTGGTTTGATTTCCATTCCTGCTTTACATCAATATGCTTCTGCTAAACTAAGCAGGGAAGTCTTCTTAGACATATTCTTTTCATGTTTTGAAACTTTCACTATGTTTGGTTCTTGTGAGGTCAGCAGATATGTATGTAGTCCTACAACTGCAGATGTATACATGTAATACATTTCGAGAAGGCCCATACCGCCTTCAGAATGAAGAATATATAGTCTTGGTATACACTGATTTTCATAAAAATTTTGATAAGCATGAAGCATCCTTCTTGTTTTCCTATCCAACCTATCAAGCACCTTTTGGAGCCAGTCAGTCACTCCAAAATATAAATTAAGACAGGAAGAGTAATTGGTTTATAACGTGGACTTTGTTCCTAGATGCCAAGGCTTTTTCAGTATTAATTTTAGTCTACTATAATACTCCTAAGTTTTATTAACATTTGTTCATGTTTTATTGATCCTTCATCAGTTCCCAAATATTTATATACTCCCTCTTGCTCAAGTTGTTTTATATCACATTCCTTTCCCAGGCTGATGTTTTCTTGCTGTTACAGCTTTCCTGTTTTAAAGGTTGCTTTATATCATAAAAGTTGTGTCCATGCACCGGCCCAGTAATCAAGAATCCTCAATCCTCACCACTAGCACCAGTGAGGGACATGCACATTGAAAAGGATAACAAGTACACACACAGTAAAGTACAATTTCACTTAAGAGCACACAGAGATTATAGTCAGTCCAGGCTGGGTTTCTTCCTTTCTCGCCAGATGCCCAATAAGACTCCCCACTGGCACAGCTATAGGGTACAGGTCTCAGCCTAGTGATCAAGCTAAAACTTCCAACACCCTCTCTGTCCAACCAGTGCTTTGTGTCCCTGTCAAAGTAGCTGACACACACATTTTGAGGTATGAGTTATATACAAACACACATACACTCCTGGGGAAGGCTGGCACAGTTTCTCCAGCTATGCCATCTTCTGTGCCCAGGTGAAATCACTGCCACCAAACACTAATATCAACTACTAATAAGGCCCTTAGCAAAGGGTGTCCAATTTTACTATGCAATATTATTATTATTATCCAATTAGTAAGTATGATGAACAGCAAGGCTTATTGGAGTGGCTTGGACAGTATCACTATATTACATGCAATGTACTCTAGAGCTTAAATTATCTCTACAGAAAATAGCCACCACTGAAAGGTTTTAAAATATTTAATAAGAAATAATAAAAACAAATTTAATAAGAAATAATAAAAACAAAAGACAAATTTCCTCAATTCAACACAGTGCTAGTCAAGAGTTCAGACACAGAAAAATGTTTAAAATAATACTGTAGAATAGTCTGACATAAATATAGAAAACAGCTCATCTAGTCTTACTATTCTCTATATATTAATAAGAGAAACAATGTTCTAAATAACTTACATACATACAGAGTAAAGGCAGAGTACTGGTGAGTAGATCTGTTCAGGTTCAGACAAAATCCAAAATGCTCTAATTCTCTCTCTGTCTCTCTGAGAAAGTCTTAAATTGATAATACATCACTGGTGACTCATTTTAGATTACATTATTATTGACACTTATCTGGTTTAATTTCCCAGGCTAAGAGAAACTCAGAGTTTAACATATCTTTGTAATCATGCACCTGACCAGGAAACCACAGCAATAAAAGACATTATACATGTAAAATCTACCAATTAACTCTGGTCTCAAAACAACAGAAAGAATTTGCTGAATCAGACATTCTGTCTCCAAGCTTTGAGATCAAACAGTCATGCAATGCTTAACTTATCAGCTTTCTTCCAGCAGAGTGCACTGTGGTTACATATTTGAAGCTCAGAGCAACATATAGTTTAATCATAACATATAGTTCTCTTTTACATTTGTAAAACCACCCTGTGGATTATATTAATATTTACAAATCACATAGAATTATTTACAAGATTATATCTGGCTGGGCTGGCAGTCTTTCAGTTTTTCACAAATGTTTTCAGATAATATATGTCATATCCTCTGAAGAAGTTTTGCCCACTTGCAGTTGTGTTTTCAGTTCCTCATCCGATGAACTATACAGTTTTAAATCATCAACAAAAAAGAAGATGAAAAGTCTTTACACTGTTGTTTTCTGGGAGCCAAATTGTAGCCATGACCTAATCTGTTAGGTAGACACCATAAAAGTTAACGGCAAGACAAAGAGCAGCTGTGACAAAGAGTCACCCTGAAATATCCCTCTTTTAATTTTTATCCCTGGAATAATAATTTGTCCTTTATCATGGCTTAACTGCCACTGTTTCATGGTTACTGTAATGTAACTGATCAGTGTAATGGAGCATTTTATACATTTCAAGCACTTTTTTATCCATGAATGTGAGATACTGTCAAATGCTTTTTTGTAGTCTCTCTATGCCATACTTAGATTCTTCCCCTTTTACAGTTCTCCATTTTGACTTTATTTAACAACAAATGACCCTTTGTTCCATATGACTTTCTTTTGTTACCCTTTTGTTCTATTGCCATGATTGAGTTTTCTTCTAAATGACTATAAACTCTGTCGGCATAAATTCCAGTGTATAGTTTATAAGCCATCGGAAAGCAAGTTATTGGTCTATAGTTTTAGGATGGCTTGCAGGTTTGCTCTTAACCAGGAGTATTATTTTTCCTGTTGTTAACCAGGTTGGCATCAGTTCAGGGTGTTTATATAAATAGTTCTTACTCGTGACTAAATCTTCATGTAAAGATCTTAATACTTTCAGCCAGAAGTGAGGTACTACATCTGGGCCTGTGATTATCCATTTATGAGCGTTTCTTAACTTTGTTTCAATTTCTATGTCCATTGCTTCATCCCATTTTATATCCTGTGCATTTGAACTTCTTATTCTTTCTTTTACTTCTTCTATCCATTCAGCATCCTTTTTATATTCCGCAGGATCTTTATAGGTATTTCTCCAAAACATATCTTTTTTTTTTTTGCTGGTGTTTCAATTCCTTTTGCCTTGTTTCCCATTTCTCTATAAAACTTTTTTGGGTCATTAATAAATTGCTTATTTTGTACTTTTCCTTTGTATTTATTTGCATATCTTCTAATTTTTTCTGCCTGTGCTGATATTTTTCGTTCATTATTTGTAGTAGTGCGACAGATATTGATCTGTTCTGATACTGCTCATTGCTTTTATCACAGCCATCCTTCTGAGTATTTTTGTTGGTCTGTTCCCTCTTCTATACTCTTCTAACAGTGACACTTATTATCTTAACTGCTTTATGGTTTTCTGTATTCAATATCTCCATGATGGCATTGGATTTCTACCCATCCTTTCCCTTACTGTCCTGTGTTTCTGTGGTAAGACTTGTATCTGTTTTAGTTTAGCTGCACAGTGATATATCCTATTTACTTCTGTTATATAGCATGAATTTCTATGAACAGTCCTAACTACTGTCTTCATTTGTTTTGTCAAACTAGCTTTTTGGGTTTTATTGACTTTCTTTAGTCTGTCTTTTTCATTGATCATAATATGTCTGTCCATCTCTATTAAATCAAGCAACTCTTCTCTTAGATCATTTTCTTCTAAACTGAGGACACATTCTTTGTTCTCCATTTCCTGTGGACATTCTACAGAAATTTCCAGAGCATCTTCCTGTGCCACATTCTCTTCAGTGTCATCCATTGCTCTTTCATATGGGAACTCACTGGCTTATCACTCCACAACACTGACTGCATCAGAGTTGCCACAGTTTCCTGTTCGTTCCCTTGGTGTGCAACTCCAACTGAACTTTTGTACTGGTTTCCTATGAAAGGATCCAAAGTATCTTCATATGGCAACTGATCAGATGTTTCCTGCTCCAGTGGATTCATTTGGGTATCCATTGCTGTATCCTGCTGTGGTGTTATCAGAGTTAGATTTTCTACACTAACTCCTTCACTTTGCAGGTAATCCTTAACCTCAGTTTTATTTCTTTAACTTCTCCATTACTAATCCTCTTTTCTACTTTTCTTCCTTGTTTTCTTATTTTTTGTATTGTAAAATTTTTCATATCTGGATTCCTTTGCCTATATTTCTCTTCAAATATCTTTGGTGCTGCTCTTTATGTATTGATTAGTTTTGCTTTCTCCTTTGCATAAATATTATACTATATTGGATTTCTCTTTCTTTCCCATGTATATATTTCTCTTTTATACCTTTCAAAAAGCTCTGGATTCTGTTCTTTATATTTTCACATTTCCTCAGTTGCTTCTTTGTCCAAGCATCGCAAGGTTTCTTGGTCTATATAATGTTTTTTGTAAATCTGTTGTTTTAACAAACATACATTTGCATTTCAGGCTTTTGACAGTTTTCCTTCTACAGTTTACTTGGTCTCATGTAAACCAAAGCCCTGTTGCCAGATATGCAGTCATTTATTTGACAAAAAATTTAAACCAAAAGTGTATTACATTACTTAGT
>NC_056739.1:1134675929-1134705929 GCF_019279795.1 Protopterus annectens
ATTACTAAGAGACAGGCCAGGAGCATCCATGCTACTTTTCTCAGCTAAATGATTCACTGAATCTCTTGTCTGCATAAATTCCTTATCCCCAGCAGTTCCAGAGAAAAGCACATGACCAGTTAGCATTTGCCTCTTCTCCAGAATACCTCATTAGCATCTGGCATGGCTACAGAGGCAATCCACCATGGTACCGCATGTCTTCATGCAAAAGCACCATGGCAGGGCTGTCACTGAATTCAAAAAAGCTAGTAATGTGAACAGCTTGCATTAACTTTTCTGAATTCAGGCCTATATTATACTTTTCACCCAAATGGATTCAACAAATACCTTCACAATAGTGCACTGAATTCCTCTGTAGCTAGTGAAATCAAGGCGGTAAGAAAAGAATCTGGTATACAGTTGAACTATAGAATTTGCTAGTCAGCTAGTTACAAAGACCTGAGATCTAAAAAACATATTAAGTTTATTTAGTTTAAGTGCTGGTGAAGGTGTGCATCCCTTTGTGTGAGTAGTGCTTGTTGCTGCAGAGAGTACAGTGTATCTTTTTTTTTTCTTTTTCTTTTCTTTTCTCCTCTTTCTCTCATTTTGTAACAGAATTACAATATTCAACAATGCAGGAGGCATTTTGTCAAACTTAGAAAATAATGAAGCTAACATGAAAAGTTTGGCACCATGTTTGAGCAGATGCTTTACTGGTGGGAAGGAGGAGTGTGAACTTCATGCATTTTGAATGTGAATCATCTGCACATTAACTCAAAATGCTTTATTTAATCCAGTTCCCCAATAAGTCTACCATCCGAGCATTGGTTGCAGTGCACTGTCTAAGGAAGAGGCAGTGCTTGTGCTGAGGACAGATCACACATAAATACAACATGTATTGCTCTAGGCATCCATTAGAGACTTAAGTTTATGATGGCTACGTAATTTATTTTGTTTAACATTTATTAACCAGGAAAGTCCAAATTGGAAAAAGCCAAATTTCAGCTGAGGCTCAGGGAGAAATGCTCCAGACACATGTCTTTGTAATAGGGGAGGAAACACACATGAACTCAAGGAGGACATGGACACTCCACACAGAAGGCACTCCAGCCAAGAATCAAACCAGAAAACTTTTGCTGTGAGGCAACAATGCTACCACTGCACCATCCATATAATGTATTATTTTTCTTATCTGTTTGGGTACATTCATACCAAAGACTCTAGGTGTATAAATGATAGCCATGGCAGCAGTAATGACTGCACCATGTATCACAACTCTCTGTCACCACTGCATTCTTTCTGTCTTCTCTTTGTTGGAATCATATAAAGACTTTGCCCAAAATACTGTACCTAAGGTAGGGATATCCTCATATAACATGGCCTTTTAAAACTTTCCTCAGGAAGTCGGCAGTCTTTTTTCAATGCTTTACATCTGTTTAACTTGAATTTCTTGATACACAAATAAACAAATAAGCAAATCATTAGTGTGCAGTGACATCGCCAGTGCTGAAATTACAAACTGTTGAGAAACAATAGACAATGTCAGAATGGGTGCAACCAAGATCAGATCTGAAGAAGTTCATTATTGTTACATGAACAAAAGTGCTTATCAGTCTATTTATTTGTGGATAATAAAAGTTTCTTCAGGAACCTTGCTTCTCCTTCTGGCAGCTAACATAGTTTATGTTTCACAAGTTGGCCTACCATTTATAGCATTCTTCAGCAAAAGGGCCTTGGATCCTCTACTTTTTTTTTCCAAACACCTTTATTGAATTATCACTTGTGAGATAGGCAAATTTACATTCATATAAAAGTAATCAAGCTATATTAACATAAACATTATACTTGACATATATTGCTATATATCATATAATCTAAGCAATATTACATAAATTATTCAATTCCTGCCTTGATCCAGAGAAAAATCCAGCAGCAACAACAAGTCCAAGAAAAGTTAATTATTTCTCCTTCAGAAAGGTCTTGGAGATCTGCTGATTTCTCATCACTCAAGCTGTCGACGAAACAAAACAGGAGACCAGCACTTTACTTATATTCAAGCAGCCAATCCCTGAAAATTAAATTACAATTACCTTAGGGAAAGCAATCTAACCCTTTCACATCACTGACTAGAATCTGGTCGCTTCAATCTGTCCTTCAAAACTCTAAATAACATTGCAACCTACAAACATTGCAACTTACAAACTTCACAGACACCAGTACAATAACAGGCATGTTATTGGATGGCATGGCTTAAAGACCTCCTGAATGGCCTTAAAATTGAATTGATTAACTATAAACAAACAAATCTTGCCACTGCCTGTACAGCTCCATTGCCCTGAATTCTTGAGCTTTGAAAGTACAAAAAAATGTAAAACGGGAGGAAGATGTAAACAAAAAAGAGGGTTTGAGGCCATGAAGAGTCACCTGCTAGGCTGCCCCAGCCTGTTCCCATTTTATTTAAATATATATATATATATATATATATATATATATATATATATATATATATATATATATATATATGTGTGTGTGTGTGTGTGTGTGTGTGTGTGTGTGTGTGTGTGTGTGTATACACATGAATTTATCTTAAAATGACTGATATAAATTATGCTGTGATTAACAAATTCACCTAATGGCTCGGTAGTGTTCATTTAAAAACAACACCAAGTTTATATTGAATAAATCTAAACCAATGTCTGCTAGATGGATAACATCTTATTGAACCAAATTGTATTTTTATCATTTAGCTCTTAATGCTCTGCTACTATAGAAATGACTAACAAGGGGAGTGCTCTTAGTGTTCTATGGTTAATCTACTTTTTGGCTTTGTCAATCTCTTGCTGATTGAAAGTTCCTATTGCTAAACCATGTAACATGTGTATCGGCTGTCTCCTAGGAGCAAAACCCAAATTATTCCTCCCAGTATGAATAATGATTTTATGACCCTAGCTCTGAGCAACATCCTACCATCACCCAGAATGATACCACAGTGCAAGCAGAAAATGATTGATTTCAACAATTGGCTAAGTGTCTGGTGTCATTCTAAGGGGATCCAGTATCTGTCGCCTGGGGTGATATGATTGACAGACATCGATGTTTTGACAGAGATGGCCTGCATCTGTCACCCCTGGGCTTCTGGATACTGGCCAAGGCTCTTGCCACCTCTATAGTGCCTTTTTTTAGGTGGTGTTCCAAAGACCAAATTACCACTGTAACAGCTACAAACAAATGCAGTTTGAGGGTCATGCTGTGCAATGCTAGAATTAAATCTCAAAATGCACTCACTCAAAGCACTTCTTAAAATGGAGAATGTCAACATTTGTCCTGTAACAGAAACCTGCTTCAAGGCAGCAGAAAGCACCCCTGCACTACCAGGCTATAACTTATTCCACACCTTTCGGCCCCAGAACTTGGACCAAAGCTCCAAAGTCGGTGGTGTTTCCATATTCATAAAGGCTGCGCACACCTTCAGACTGGTAGCTCAACATAATGCATCAGAGATACTTCAGGTGCAGCTAACATTGGGTAAGACAGTGATTCAGGTCGTAGCCTGTTATAGGTCTCCAACCATGTTCCAAGACTCACACCCTGGAGAATATTAGGGTCCAACCTAACACTCTCAACCTGGGCGACTTCAACTACCTCTCTATTAACTGGGAAAACTACTCATGTAGCAATACACTTGCCCAACATTTCCTGGAATTCATTAATTCCAATGGCCTGGACCAGCCCGTTCTTCCCCCCACTAGAGGTAGCAACATCCTTGACCTGGTCATTACTAACATGGGCGACCATTGCTCTACACCAATAGTCAACTCCTCCCTGGTTAGATCTGACCACAAACTAATCACCTTGGAAATCCACATCCCTCCCACCCTACACCCCCCCCCCCCCCGCAAAGGTAACCATCATGAAAAACTTCTCCAAAGCTAACTTTGGGCTCCTAAAAACAGAGTTGGCTAACTTCACGGCACCTATGCAAATGGAGAATAGTTGCATGACTGCCGAATCATACACCAATGCACTCTATGAACACGTACACAAAGGCATGGATCTCGCCATACCCAATAGAACCAAGACGCTCTCTTCCAAAAAACGGAAGCCAATCTGGTGGTTTCCTGCCATAAACAAATTCTACAATAGAAGGAGGAAACCAATGCGGAATAAGGTGAAGTCCCAAGACTGGAAAAACTCCCTTATCGGCCTCAACAAAAAGTTGAGATCCCTCATCAAATCCTCTAAAGCTAGCTATGAAAACAGAACTGCAGCAGATTGTAAAGACAACCACAAGACTTTCTATAGTTATGTAAAGAATCTCCATGGCAATACCCAGATTTGCCATGAGCTACTGCACAATGGTACCTCCTATACCAAGACAACAGATATTGCCAATATACTGGCCAACAGATTCAGTGCCAATTTTACCCCTCTCTCCCCCCCAAAGGACCAGTCACAATACCAGTAGATTGCCAGGCACCCAGTATTACTGCTGCACAGGTTAAAACAGCACTGTCCAAGGCCATGAATACAGCTTCTATGGAACCTGACAATATCCCTGGCTGTGTTCCACATGAATTACAGAGTGGACTGGCACCTCACCTGTGCGCCCTGTTCAATCACAGCCTCAACTTAGGCTTTGTCCCTACCGAATGGCGCACTGCTACAGTCATCCCTGTCCACAAAGGAGGAGTGACTACAGACCCTGGGAACTATCGCCCCATTAGCCTGACAAGTCCGAAATGCAAAGCTATGGAATGCATCATCATGGACCTAATAAACAAGGATATAGGGATTCTCCAAATGCTGGATCCCACACAGTTTGGTTTTGTGAAGGGTAGATCATGCTTGCTCAACTTGGTCGACTTCTTTGAGTCAGTTACCAGAGCTGTGGATGAAGGTAAGGTGGTTCATACAGCCTACCTTGAACTGGCCAAGGCCGTTGATACCATTCCCCACTCAGGAATCATAGAAAAACTCACTAGGCTAGGCATCAATCCCTATATCACTAGGTGGGTTGCAAACTGGCTCACAGATAGAACCCACAGTGTGAAAGTAGCTGACTCCAAGTCAGACTGCCGACCAGTCACCAATGGAGTCCCACAGGGATTGGTACTGGGTCCTCTCCTGTTTAGTATCTACTTCTCAGAAGTCCAGGACAACATGAAGGGACTCTGGCTGACAAAGTTAATAGACAATTGCAAGTTGGGAGCCATTATTAACTCTCCAAGTGATGTTGACATCCTGCAGAAAGGCCACACTGAGATGAATGACTGGTGTCAGAACCATGGCCTTGAGCTCAATGCCAAAAAATGTGTTGTCATCCCCTTTGGGAAAAACCCAGTTCCCATGAATTACCACATTGATGGTAGTCCACTGAACACAGAAGGCATTATAAGAGATCTGGGAACACAGGTTGACAGCAACCTCTCTTTTGACTACCACATTGCCACTGTGGTCAGAAAGTCCTTCTATGTGGCAGATCTCATTACTAAGGGTTTTGCATCCAGGAAGAAAGAGGTCATTGTCTCTCTCTACTCTTCCCTCATTAGGCCAGTCATCGAGTACAATGCCCCATTTGGCATGTACCGCACTAGACACCTGCAACAACTGGAGAGACTGCAAAAGTACCTCACAAAGAGAATCCTAGACCTTAAACACTTATCCTATATAGACAGACTCAAAAAACTCCAACTATTCTCTGTCTCATATCGCCTACTTAGAGGTGATCTCTACTTGACTTACAAAGCCATGTCTGACCCAGCTCTGTTAGAAATGCTACATCCAAAGAAATCCCAATCCCTCCACACCACATGCTACAGAGACCTTAACCTCATTACCACAATCAACAGAACAAGCTGGAGAGACAGGTTCATAACCCAGAGACTGCCCATGCTATGGAATAGACTTCCATACATGTCAAACAGAGCACCTCACTGACCCTCTTCAAGAGAAATCTTGATGAGTGGATGGGAAATGGAAAATTCACCCTGGGGATCACTCCAGTGGCTCTTCTCGACAAAGACACTGGGAACTAAGGTCGGGTGGCAGAATGCCAGGGTAATCCTATGGGCTAGGCTTGTAGAGGCTCCAGGGCCATTAGCCTAGTACACACCTATGCACCTATGAACCTATGAACCTATGAAGACTTGTGCAAGAAGAATATGAAACTGACTCCAACACAAATCAGGGATTCCTTTCCACACCACTTTGAATTTGGTTTGGTCTAGCACTAGGATTGTGACATTGTGATGAACTGAAACTCTAACATGGGCCTGCAAAATGAAAGAGTGCCCCAGGATAACAATGATCCTTGCTCCTGTAAGCAAATTAATTTTGTCTTCAATTAATTGTGATTGAACTAGCAGGTATATTTTAAGTAAGCAGTGGAGGACCACCTGCCTAACCTTTTCAGAACCTTGAGGCAGCTATGTCAGAAGCCCAGTCGATTACTGACTAAATGACTCAGAGGTGTATATGTCAGGAGAAATGTCTAAATGTGTTGCGGCTTACCTGATTGCCAAAACTAAGATGTAGGTGTTGTTGCAATCATCCAAACTCTTTTTGGGATCAGAGTAGGGAGTAAATGTGCTTGAGGAGGCTACATTTTGAATTGCTTTTGGATCCACTAATATGTTCTGCTGTAAAGGACAAGTTGACCTTCAAAAAATGAGAACCAAAAGCTGGAAAACAGAGTTGACCAAAAATCCTTCGAAGATTTTTTGGAAAGGACCTCAACTATCACTTTGTTGTCCAGTCTAAAGATTAATGATTTGTTCAAGACTTGCTCTTCCAACATTTGGATTGAAACCCATATGGGGAAAATTTCTAAACATATGACGTCCCTCCTCCTAGCAAGTGGAGGGTTATTCAGCCATGCTTCTGAAAACCAGTGACCCTTGAAGTAACCACACATACCAAATTTGCCAGATTCATCAGTGAACAATTGAAGATTCTCATTTGATACCCAATTATCTTGCCAAAAGGGAAGTGCCATTGAAGTCCCTGAGAAAATTGGACCATAATCTGAGGTTCTGTCTTTCTCTACTGTTCTGACCCTGTGATGTTTCTTATGACCTCCACGTAACAGGTCTACCATATACCTGGTAAAAGTTCTACCGGGTGTTATAGCTCTGCATGTGAAATTGAGGAGTCCTAATAGCTCCATAATACCCTTTTGGAAGCCAAACATTTGGCAACCTTCCTAATCTTATCTTTTGGTAAATGAAAACACACTTGTGGGGTGTCTAACTCAGTGCCCAAAATTGTTAATACCTTGACTGATCCTTCTACTTTAACTTTAGCTAAAAGTGTTGCATAGCCTGATGAACAACTGAAGACCTTCCTTGGTTTGTATTTCTCCCTCTCCTGTAATTAAAAAAATAATCCAGATATTGAACACCACTGAAGGCAAAGTTCAATTGCTTCTAGCTTCTAGCACCAGAGGAGAATCTTGGTGAAACGGTCAAACACAGAGCAGGACACTGAGCACTCCATTAGTATGACTATGTCAAAAAAGTACATCCCATTGATTTCCATGTCTAGCTTGTACCAATACTGGGGATGGATGGGTAAAATGCAGAAAGCAAATTGTATTTCGACTTTGGAAACACTAGGATCTTTGCTTTTTTTTTTATGATGGCCATTGCATCTTCTAATGAGTGTAATGATTTTGGGATTCTTGCCATTGTTTATAGAAAGTCCTTCTAGGTGTGATAAATGGTGCGCTAGCTGGTATTCACCCGGCTTCTTATTGGGAACCAGGCCTAAAGGAGATGTAATGAATGTAATGAAAGTAAGTCTTCTATGGGAGGTGCTCAGAATGGACCCTTGATGCATCTTAGTTGAATTTCCTTAAAAATGATGGAAATAACTATGTGCTCCTTCCCATGTGTTGAAGATAAGTTTTTGGTGGAAGTGTGTTTTGAATGCTGGATTTTGCAGAAAAGCCCTTGGTATACCTACTGATGATGAATTTCACCAGTATCTGGTCTGGGTAGATCTCTAAGAACCACTGTTTTAATAGTACATTTCTGATTTGGTTTATTTGAATCTGTGAAAACTATGGTTTCTGTTGATGCCACAGAAATATGTTTTTTCCCTGTCTGCTGTTGCTTCTGGTTGAATTGGGCCCAGTTCTGGCAATGACTAAAACTAGAAGTACTTTTAGGGTCTTCATGCTAGCATCTAGAAGCCAGTTGTCTCTCTCCACAGATGTTGCAGATGCGAGGGAACCTGCAAGCAGTCCATTAGCAGTTACCAGAATTTAAAGCCCAACAAGATATGCCTTGGTAGAGAACTGTTCCTCTGGCTGACTGAACTCATTTCTTTGCCTATCCACCATGACACTGAGCTAGGTGTCAATGTGTCTGGTATCCCAATTTAATTAGCTGTCTTTGGCTTTTAGCTTCCTAAATCTTTGGTCATATTGGAACCAAGCCACACCTCCTTTTAGAACATGAGCCTCTCTTGCAATAAGAAAATAACTTGAAATGGGATGGCCATGGAGGGGTGCTTTTCTATAACAACTGCCATGTAGTGTAGAACCACACTACACATTTATCCCAAGACTTTATCTTTAAGTTTTTTGGTTGATGCCTGCCCAGAACCACCAAGGCTTCTATAACATCTTTGGGCCCCTTAAGATCAGTGTTCAAGATCCTCTGCATGCCATATGCATCTACCAAATAAAAGATGCTTAGACATTGTCCATCCAAATCTTTTCTTTTACCACCTGATATGTATGTTGTGATAACTGAGCCCTGCATTTTTTTTCAGGGTTGTTAACTATGTTAAATCTGTTAATGTTGCTCTTCTCTGTTACTGATGAGGTCCCTCTACCTAAGTGTGCTGAAGTTAACAGATGAAGTGCAAGGGTGCTGGGCCTATCAGAAGTTAATATGGTAGGTCTTAAATTGAAAGTGGTACTAATGTCCCTACCAATTATTTGACCTAATCTCACCCTGCTTTCTTCATCCAGAGCTTCAATAAAGACTTCTGTGTCATCTATATTCCCCACTTGCTCCATCCCTTGATTAACAGGTATTTCCGATGCCTCCATACCTGCCTGAATATGCCAAAGATTGTCCTTATGGATCCTGAACTGTTGGCTTCTTCTGGTTCTTCCTCCTTGGCCTTTTCAGAGCACGACCTTCTTCAGGGTTGCGTGGTTCAATGATTTCTGCTGCTGATGTTGTTGCATTCAAATGACATGACATAGAATTCAATGCTAGGTCACTCTTTGCCATAGAAAATTCCTCAAAAAAGAATCTGGCTTCCTCTGAAATTTGCTTAAGCCTAGAAGCCTAGAAGTGAGACCATGAAGGAAAATAATAATTAGAAAAGCATCATAGTTTACTCCCGATATATATATATATATGTATATATATATATATATATATATATATATATATATATATATATATATATGTATAATTACCTTTAATTAGTTAGTTGCACTGTATTATTATTATTATATATTTATGCAGTCAACCTGTACAGGGCTGACTGGTTGAGTGCAGGTAAGTGATGTGCAATGTATGTGTGGCTTGAGTTTTGAAGCTTTATTTTGTATTATTACTTAGACTTTATATATATATATATATATATATATATATATATATATATATATAGATTCACTTCATAACATTGAAATATCAAAATACTGAAACTCAAAACACTGAAACCAAAATACTGAAAGCTCAAAATACTGAATACTCAAAATACTGAAACTCAAAATACTGAAAACACATATTATGCGTAAACTCAGCTTAAACAACATAAATCATAACAATTTCTACCAAATATATGCGGGGCAAGCCCCTGCACTACCCCCTGCTAATTAAATATATCAACTCCAAGATTGCACATAGTGTAGTTAAGTGCAATCTTGGAGTAGATATATATAATTAGCAGGCGGTGTGGGGGGGGCTTGCCCCCCTGCATATATTTGGTAGAAATTGCTATGATATATGTTGTTTAAGCTGAGTTTACGCATAATATGTGTTTTCAGTATTTTCAGTTTCAGTATTTTGAGTATTCAGTATTTTGAGCTTTCAGTATTTTGGTCTTCAGTATTATGAAGTTTTGTCATTTTCAGTATTATGAAGTTTCAGTGTTATGAAGTGAATCCATATATATATATATATATATATATATATATATATATATATATATATATATATATATATATATATATATATAGATCACTGGTAAAGGTGTTTATAGTAGTCCTGTTCTTGACTATGTCCCAACCCCTGATGAGCCGTCCTTTATTTATTTATTTAACATTTGTTTACCAGGAATGTCCGACTTGGAACAAAGCCAATTTTCAATGGAGGCTTGGGTGAAACATTCCAGATACATGTTTTTGAAAAGTGGGAGGAAACCAGAGCACCTGGAAGAAACAAACATGAAAGCAGGGAGGACATGCAGCCTCCACACAGAAGGTACTCCAGCTGAGAATCGAACTGGAAAACCTCTTGGTGTGAGGCAACAATGCTACCTCGGCACCACTGTGCCATCCAAAAAACTTGACTACACATCAGAAAAAATGTCTTTTTACATAAGAGGGGGTTAAAATGTAGTAAGTCTGAAAGATGAGGCGCATGGAGTACCCCTTAAGTGTGAAATGCTAAACCTAATGTGAAGGTGGAATGATGGCTGAGCTGTTGAATGGACCAACAATGGCTGTCGTAATACAGTTGGAAAAGCCGAATATATGAACATGAGATATAAAAGAGGATAATGCCTGAGGGAGGAATAGATGGCCAACAGTGAAATTAGCTGCTTGCAAACTGCTAGTGTAACTGTGGTGCTGCTTGGTATGGCTGAGGCTGATGGAAGTTTAGAGTGGTCAGTGTGAAGCCCTTTAAGTGAGAAATGGATATTGTTAACTATGAGAGTGGTACTGAAGTCTGAGAAAGTATGGCTGGAAGAAAGAAGGTGTGAGCAGCTTAAGGGGTCAGTGGCTAAAGAGAGCCTATGAATAATTGTAAGATGGAGGAACTGAATACATTGTAATAAAATTATTATAGTTTTTTTTTGTCTTATTCTCTGTTGAGAAAAGATGAATATGTGGCCAAGAGGAGGAAAGAGGGATGGAAGTGGAATAGGAGAGGAAGATGAGGGGGTAGCATGGATCAACCCAGCTTGGCAGAACGCAGTAAGGGTAGTTGCACTGTGGAGAAGACCAAAGGGCTTCAAGAAGAAACATGAGTTAGATGTATGGAATGTGTGTATGCATCTGAAGTGAAATCCCTGTTGCTTGTCTAAACAAGGACAGCGATTCTGTTGTCAGCCTCTATAAATAAAACAAGATGCGGGATGAAGTGGTTAAGGAATTATACTACACAGCCCTGTCTGTCCAGATCTGTTGGCTTGAAGCTTTCCTCCTTTTTTTGTTTGTTTATTATAAGCATTCACTAGTATCCACCTTTTTTTATACACACACACACACACACACACACACACATACACACACACACACGTGTGTGTGTGTGTGTGTGTGTGTGTGTGTGTGTGTGTGTTTTATTTTATTTATTTATTTTACAGTTTGTTTACTGGGATAGTCCATTGGGCCAAGAAGAGCCCGTTTTCAAGGGAGTCCTGGGGAGAAAAGCTCCATGACAACAATATAATATGAAGACAATGCATTTACATTAATGTAATACTGTTGAATAATAATGGTATTACATAGCATAAAAAATCTACGATTGTAGTGAAAATACAGTTAAAAAAGAAAGAGGAAAATTACACACATACACACACACACACACACACACACACACACACACACACACACACACACACACACACACACACACACACTCACACACACACATGCATATATATATATATATATATATATATATATATATATATATATATAGATATATATATATATATAGATATATATATGTCGATTAAAATAAGAAAATCCATTGGTGCATATTACCGTTTGATTTGTTACATACTGGAAATATCACAGGGTTGACATAAGAGTTTTACAAGAAATCTTAGCAGAGTTAAAGTAGGATGGGGGATAAGAGGTGTTAATTGTTGAATGTAAGAGAGGTGGGACTATAAGAAATATGTAGTGTAAGAGTAGGAGTAAAATAAGAAAAACAAAGGTGGCAATAGTCAGAGAAGCTCAATGTGATGGAAGAGAAGAGAGAAGTAAAGGAGTGTGAGAAATGGGGAAAAAAGAGGTAAGTCATGTGGGATGAGAGCGGGAACATTCCCAGAGGGTTTTGAGATGGGAATGAAGCAGGGTCTTAAAGGTAGAGTGTTTGTCTGTAGTACGAATAAGAGGTGGCTGGGAGTTCCAGAGGCGAGCTAGGGGAAAGGATAGTAGGTGTTTGCCCGGGGAGCAGGCTTGTGCAGTTCAAGCAAAGGATCTTAGAAGTCTGTTGGGTAAGTGCATTTTGAAGGAGGAGGCAAGGGAGGGGCAGATGGAGGGATTAAAGATGAATTTATGGGCATGAATAAGTTGAATGTAGGTAAGATAGTTGGGAAGTTTGAGCCAATTTAGTCTGTGAAGGGCATTGCAGTGATGGGAGGAGAATTTGTAGCTGGTAGCAAACATAGAAATGTTGTTATAACAGGAGGATAGCTTTGTTTTTAGAGAAGATTGAAGGTTAGTAAGAAGTAGGGCACCATATAGGAGATAAGGAATGAGGAAGGTGTTAGAGAGTACAGATTTAGTAGTGGAAGTGGTATAGTAGTTATGGCGGTAGAGCAAGCCTAGTTTCTAATGGGTTTTCTTTATATTAGTTAGTAGGTGGGTATCGAGTTTTGACTGTTCATTAATAAACCGAGGAGAAAGAAGGTGCCTAACCAAAACCAATCAGTGTATTGGAGCTGGAGAGAGGAAGCTCAGAGGGACTGCTGGGTCAGAACAGCAGAGGTTATACTGAAATGTGGATGGAAAAAGCTGGCCAAAGCAGACAAGCAAAGGTAAATGCTATTAGCGTGGAAGGGAAATCCACTGGGGTGAAGTACAAACTCAGGTAAAAGAGTAAAGGTTAGGAGGAAGTACTGGGAGTGGGGTAAACACTGCCACCTAGTAGCTAAAATGTAATTTATAGCTGGGAAAGACCAGAAAAGCCAAGAAAGTGGTTAAAAGGTTGGGGGTAAGATTAGACCACATTAGGCTGCTAGCAAACATGTGGTGGAGCACTAAATTAAGGTATTGTATGCCAAAACAGTAGAACTAATACAACAGATTGCTACACATACACATAGGTAGTCTTGGGGGAAAGGCTGCATGTTTAAAGGCACTTCAGATGTTCTGTTTTGGATGTCCTTTCAAGGAAGTTGTGCCTGGGTAATATGGAGTACAGTTGGAAGACCCGGGGAGGTAGACACAGCACTAGCAAGCTGTAATAAAGAGAACAAAACAAAAAAATGTGTTTACTGTTCATTACTATGTTTCATATTGTATGTATATCTTGTATGTACAGCTAATGTTTGCTTCAGTATGTATTATTTGCTGAAAAAGTCTTTCGGCTTTTCCCGGTTAGGGGTTGCCATAGCAGAACTCCAGTCCACTAATGATTGGTAGTGGAATTTTATTGTGCCGAGTTGCCAGCCCGATGCCCAACCTTCAAAGAAGGCACACCCATTCATGCACACACCTACCTGCATGTCTTTAGACATCATTTGACCATGGGGAGGACATGCAGACTCCACACAGAAGGCGGTCCAGCCGAGAATCAAACGGGAGAACCTCTTGTTGTGAGGCGACAACACTAACCGCTGCACCACCGCAGTCACCATATGTATTATTTGCTATTGTATGTATATTTAATTGTTCTACATGTACTCTGCTGCTCATTTATTATTCTGTGGAGCTTTTCTCCCCAGGCCTCCACTGAAAAAGGACCTGTGTCCAGTTGGAATTTCCCGGTAAACAAATGTAAGTAAATAAGTAAAGTAAGTCATGCAAGGAAAAA
Organism: Protopterus annectens; assembly: GCF_019279795.1. Taxonomy (NCBI): domain Eukaryota; kingdom Metazoa; phylum Chordata; order Ceratodontiformes; family Protopteridae; genus Protopterus; species Protopterus annectens. Next base: position 1,134,689,861 of record NC_056739.1, read on the forward strand.
GGAAAATAACAGCTAGGTAGTGCAATAGGAGTGGAAGGGAATGGACAGGGTTTAAGTATATTGAGACAGGGGTTTAAGTATATTGATATATATATATATATATATATATATATATTTATATATATATATATATATATATATATATATATATATATATATATATATATATATATATATATATACCTGGGCAGCAGAGCTGTTTCACTTGTCCACTGTCTGCCAAAGTGACCATTTTATGTGAGGCTATCAATTTTTTGGTGGAGCTCAAACACTAAAATGTCATGAACAGAGTGAGACAATCTATCTTGAAACTTCATTGATATTTTATGACAAACTGCTAAACTAACAAGTTAGGTAGGCTGTCAATGTAAGGTCTTTGAGTGTTATAAGGCTGAAAACGTTAACCTGCTGTTTTTTGGATAACTAATTTCTACCCATTGTTTCAAAATAATTAATGTGAGACAAGTTTGTGAATCATTTAAGTTAATTTCCCGAAACAAACATTGCAAAACATTTGCCTGAATGAATACAGGCACCTTAAAGGTACAATATAACTTTATTACTTCTTGGCTAGTCTTTGTGCCCTGTGTGTTGCAGGCTGATATCACTTATAGGGAGTTAGTATAGTCTATAATTTTCTTTCCATATGAATATTCTGAATGCTTAAATGAAATAAGTTGCCCATTTAGATTTCCATAAGAAAGAAAAATAAAATGCATCATTACACACTCCCTTTGTTATCTTTAGACTATATTTGTATTTTTAAACTTGTATCACTAATGTTTTACAAAATTGTCAGTGTAGTATATACTGTCCAATGAATCCCCTCAAGCACTAAATATGGTTAAATTTTGTATGTATAATGGGAAACATAACTTTTGTAGTCTAAAGACAGAAGATGTGGCATGGGAACATCTTTTCATGTACACTGTAGTACACGAGGTAAATAAAGTATCTTGAATAAATAAGTCTGAATGAGTTGTCACAGATGCTAATAGCAGAAATGCAGGATATTTATTTTTTCTCATAACACCATGTCAGCAATGCTCTGTGACACACATGTACTATTATTTTTTTTTGCTGCTGTTCGCTAGCACAATCTCAATAAAGTTTATGGGCTATACATTGCCCATCATTCAATACGTTGCCTTAGGCTTCTAATTCAGTGCTTGCATTGTTCCCATACTTTAGCTGTGTCAGACTGTGTTTTTATGGAGTGCTGTTCAATGTTTCCCATCCAAAGTTTGCTTTATTTAATAAATATTAAGTGCATCTTGGTATAACTGTTCAACTGTGTTTTTTTTTTTTTTTTTGTAGTCATTCTCTTTCCATAATATAAAGAAACGTAGGTACTTAAGTATTATCGCAACCACATTTTTAAACAGGAGTAATTCTCAGTGTTCTCGGGAAACGAAGGTATGTAGGAGTGAAAAGGGGTGTTTAAAGTGCTAACGACTGTTGTATTACATAAATTAGACAGCAGGAATAACGGGCTAAAATCCTCTTCCTGTTTAGCAGGCATTACAATTAAGCAATTTTGAGCCAAAAGATGATGGATCTATATACATGTGTCTGCTTTGTCTCAACATGTTGTACGAGTGTTCCACCTAAAGTGGCTGCACATGACTCGTAAAAAAAAGTAAAAGACATTAAAAAAAAATAGTGCGAAATGCATTAGGACAGCTTATAACACAGAAAAATAAGAGTTTATTTTATTGCAATGTCATACCAGGATGGAAACCATACTTGGAAAAATTAAAATTGAAACATGCACACAGCGAAAACGGTACATATGACCACTGCTCTTGCCTGATTAATAAACAGTAAGCAACACAGAGCAGAAATATTACTGATAAGAAAGTAAGTTTATTTATATAAATGCTATGTGGCAGTTAATGTAGAGGGTTAAGGCTCCAAAGTTGTACTGAACTTCTTCCTGTAATGAAAAGTTAGACGGTTGGATTTCTTCCACCTCTGTTTGTCCGAAATGTGACTGAGCAAGTTACTTCATGGGGCAGTGCTCCCAGGATTAGTCTGCAGCCCATGACAACAAAACATTTTGTAAGTGGCCATTCAAAAAACTGTTAAGCAGAAAAACCTGCATATACTTATATTTGGTGGCATGTGTGTGAAGGGCTCGGAAAACGGCCGGTCTTTGTCGTAAGAATGTGGTTGCGATAATAAGTAAGTACCGAAATGTAACTATAAATATATGTCATAGCTTAAGGCCCACAGAGGAGGAACTTCTTACATTGTATTTAAATGATGTTCTTATAAAGTGGCAATGCACAAATGAAGTTAATGCTGATTTAGTCAATTTAATAGAATCTTTATATCAACTTTTATTCTACTTTTTTGCTAGCCTGCTACCTCTTACTCCAGCAGGCAGTTGACATATTTGCATACCTGGTACTTTGGCACAGATACTTATTATAAAAATCTATATAGTTTGTTAAGAAGTAGATTTTTTTCCTCCAGATAATAGCTAATAATTTTAAACAAGTTTTAATGAAAATATGCACATTTAGTTTAATAAGACATTAATACATTAAGCCAATGATTTCAGTATTTGTCAACTAGCCACTCAACTTTCATTTGCTTTAATAAGTATACCATGTAAGAATCAGTTTTAGTAAGTCTGTCTGGTTTCCATAATCTGAATTAAATAAAAACTGGATAAATAAAAATACAACTACGCAAAAAAAAAAAAATAAATAAAAAAAGAACTTTTTTAGTCAATGTTGTATCACTGGTGGCCAATGTTTGTCTAATGATAACTTTTTTTTTTTGCAATTTTTTCTTCCATCCCCCATAGCAGGCTTCTCCAGTGAAAATAATCTATGGCATACAGATACTCGTTACAAATTAGTTTCCATTCTTTAACCAAAGACTATACCTCATCTCCCCAAATTGTTTGTGTCTGTCCAGAATCAGCTATCAGTCCAGTTGCTTCACCACGTTTTCTTTATTTTAATGGCCGAAATTAAATTAACATAAAATTCTGATGCATTTGTATTAACCAACCCAATAAGTCTGTGTAGTGACTGAGACAAGGTTTAAAATAGCAGAGAGCACTCTGGCTGTACAGGGCTATAATGCCGTCCACATGTTCAGAACAGCTACTATACAGGAGGATAAAAAGATGGAGGTGTATATCAATCTATGTCCAGGAGAGACTCACATCAAGGCTGGTAAAACAACATGATACACTAGAGCTTCTTTGTGTCTAAATAACCATCAGAAAGGTCCCGTGCCATACATTAGCTAGCTATAAAACTCTCTTTATGATAAAAGAAAGCCACAATGTCTATCTACTGGAATTAGAATCATTCAGTATTAAACCCAATACCATTTTCCTAGGTGATCTAAACTATACAGCTACAGACTAGGAAACCTACACCACCACTAATGCACAAGCACAGAGATTCCTGGATTTTGTCAATAGAAATGTCCCTGAATAATTATTCAGAGTACCTTGTCCATATTAGTGTGGGAGCATCTTGCACCAACCCTTGTGTATCTTCATCACTTGTTAGGTCTGGCCATAAAGAAGTCTCCAAAATAAAACTAAAACTAGAGATCCCTTCCACCCAAGGTACCTTTAGAAATTTCTTTAAGGCAAACTACCTACTCCTACGTGATAAATTGGCAAGCTTCAAATCTCCACCAAACCCAGTTAACTCCACTGAATACACCAAAATGTACACCATCACACTATACTAGCATGTAAACAGCTGCTACCCCGTAGGAACGAGTGCAGGACAAACACCAGAAACAAACCCACATGGTGGAACCACAATATCAACAAGCTTTATGTAAACAGCTGCTACCCCGTAGGAACGAGTGCAGGGCAAACACCAGAAACAAACCCACATGGTGGAACCACAATATCAACAAGCTTTATGTAAACAGCTGCTACCCCGTAGGAACGAGTGCAGGGCAAACACCAGAAACAAACCCACATGGTGGAACCACAATATCAACAAGCTTTATGTAAACAGCTGCTACCCCGTAGGAATGAGTGCAGGGCAAACACCAGAAACAAACCCACATGGTGGAACCACAATATCAACAAGCTTTATGTAAACAGCTGCTATCCCGTAGGAACGAGTGCAGGACAAACACCAGAAACAAACCCACATGGTGGAACCACAATATCAACAAGCTTTATGTAAACAGCTGCTACCCCGTAGGAACGAGTGCAGGGCAAACACCAGAAACAAACCCACATGGTGGAACCACAATATCAACAAGCTTTATGTAAACAGCTGCTACCCCGTAGGAACGAGTGCAGGGCAAACACCAGAAACAAACCCACATGGTGGAACCACAATATCAACAAGCTTTATGTAAACAGCTGCTACCCCATAGGAACGAGTGCAGGGCATACACCATAAACAAACCCACATGGTGGAACCACAATATCAACAAGCTTTATAATAAAAGGAAAAGAATTTTGACCAAAAGTAGGAAGAGTAATTCCCAAAATGTTAGAGCCCTTGTCACTGAAATAAACAACTTAGAAGCTTAAAATCCACCAGTTTGAGGCTAAAATAGCTACCAAGGCCAAAGAGAATCACAAGGCATTTTTTAGTTATGCTCATAATCTCAAAAGCACAATGTATCAATTTGCTGAGCTAATTGTAAATGATGTTACTTACACTGAAGCTGAAGATACAGCAAATCTACTGGTCAATAAATTTAGCTCTTACTATACCCCTCTCTCTACTCTGTCTGTTCCTCAAGATATACCTGAAACTGGCTCACCTCCAGCTATCACACAAGAGCAAGTCCTAAAATGACTATCAAAAGGTAAAAATACTGCATCAATGGGCCCTGACTATATCCCAGGATGCATCTTAAATAGCATGAGGCATGATTTAGCCACACCACTAACAACACTGTTCAGTCTCAGCCTCCATATAGGGTTTGCACCAAGTAAATGCAGAGCAGCTACAATCATTACCCTGCATAAGGGAGGAATTAATCAGGACATACGGAACCTCAAAACATGGTTCCTGTCTCAGTTTGGATTCATCAAGGACAGGTCATACTTTCTCAAACTGATTGAATTTTTTGGAAAGGTCAACAAAGCAATGGATGAAAGCAAAATGGTACACACTGCATACTTCAACTTGGTGAAAGCACTTGACACAATACCCCAATCAGGCATAGTAGAAAAGCTAAATAAACTGGGAATAAACCCCTATGTCATCCACTGGATTACCAACTGACTCACAGAAAAGATGCAACTAATCAAAATAGGGGAAGTTAACTCCACAAAGAGACCAGTCACCAGTGGAGTCCCCCAGGGTTCTGTGCTGGGACCTCACCTGTTTGGTATCTGCCTTTCTGAAATAAGAGCCAATACCAAAGAGCTTTGGTGGACTATGTTTGCAGATGGCTGTAGTCTAGGAGCAGTCATTGAATCCCCAGCTAACTTAGCTATCCTGCAGGAAAGTTTGTCTCAAATAAATAACTGGTGGCAAAATCATGGCTGAAATTAAATGCCAAAAGATGCATTATTGTATCCTTTGGGAATTCATCTACCCCTGGGAACGACCATACTGAGAATACTTCCCTAAAAGCTGACCCATTGATTTGGAATTTGGGAACTTATGGGGACAGTGAGCTAACTTTTGAGCAACATGTGTGTATTGTTGTAAGAAAGTCCTTCCATAGTGCACAGCTTATAAACAAAGGGATTGTTTCTAGATCTAGGGATGTCATTGCCCCCGTTATTCAGTCCTCATTAGGCCAGCTATTGAATATAATGCCCCCTTTGGCATGTATCTGTCTAGACACATACAAACACTGCAATGTCCACACAGATACCTTACTAAAATAATACAAGGCCTAAATAGCATGTCCTGCATGGACCGACTCAAAGCCCTGTCACTGTACTTGGTATCCTACAGACTGCTAAAAAGTGACCTGTGTCTGGCATACAAAGCATCCTCTGACCCATTACTGATGGATTTATTGCACATCAGCAAGTCAAATGACATAAGAAATACTCGTTCTAGGGATCTAAACCTTTTCTGCAATATCAACAGAATGGTTTGGAGGAACAGGTATAATTCACAGAGGATACCACTACTGTGGAACAGACTCACCATCCACATAAAACAAAGTTCATCCCTGTCTATTTTCAAGCACAACTTAGATCTATGGATGGAAACAGAACATTTACCCCAGAACTGCTCCCTGCACTATTAATGGACAGTGGCAGCTTCTGAATATTTTATCCCATGCATGAGTCCCCTCAAATTATCTATGGTATGATCCCAGTTATTCTTATTATGTGTAATATATAATTATCAACCATGGCATGGGTAAGGTCAATCTATAACAAAATGGGATAAGTTATTTTGAGCACAAAAAGGGAAATTAGCTAGCCTTCAAATGACCCGCACGTGCAGCTAGCCTAATACTTACCTATGAACCTATAAAGAGGTCTAAAGTCCAACATCTTCATATGTTTATGATCTCTGCCTGTGACAGATATTCTTCAGCTATATACACCCACTCATCCACCCATCCATTTTGCTGTGGTGCATTTTTCTCTCCCAGCTTCGGCTCCCTTGTACCTTCCCCCAAGATACTCAAAACCTACGACACGTTAAAATAACTATATTAGTATTGCTGCCTGACTTTGCAGACACCCAAAACTGTAAAATGCAGCTGCCATCCCATGTTGCACTAAATATTGCTTAGCACTGCATGCATACTGAGACAGAGTTGCTTGCAATCATGTATCTGTATAGAGATAACAGGCTTCCTACACAACATTTATTTATTTATTTTATCTTAAGGCATCACTTGAATATGCAGTATAATCCATGTTTAATGTGGCACTTTTTCTCTGGCACCTACCAAAAAAAAAGAGCAGAGCTCCACATGTTTTGACCAGTAAAAATACACATTATAAATGAATAAATGAATGAATGGATTAATTAATTCATTATACAGCTATATACATATGTGCATACATATAGATAGACATAAACAGGGTTGGTATTTTGTATTTAGTTTTAGAGACTACATTTGAGTGACAAACACTGTTTTATAATTTCATCCATTTTCAGAAAAATATTTCTTTATTCAAAATGCTTGATTTGAGGAAATTAATACATATTTATGTAACTTATTTCAGACAACATTTTTTATTACTTTTGATTAATAAATCAGTTTGCAATGATAAGAATAATACTTCATCACTAACAAATGGATTTAAATGGTATATTTTTTGTCTTGCATTTATTGCACTCTTACCAGAGCATAGCTTTATTTCACTCACTCTGATTTAAAACTGGGGACTGCATTTACTTTCCAAAATGATCAATAACTTTTAAAACAGCCATTCTTGACAATCCCCCAGATTTACGAAGCCCTTTATAGCATGCAGGATTAGTTTAAGAGCTATTTTCAGCAATATGGGCGACGTGCGATCCAGGAACGAGCTCCCAGGACGTGCACGTGAGCTCTTAGGCTAATCCTACATGGACCGAGCTCCTGTATGCAAATTACTCTCATTTGCAGGTGAAAACCATGCAAATGAGGGTAATATGTGATCCAGGAAGCTGGCAGCCATCCGTGCAGGACGAGTGCAGTGTGCAGAAATGTACTCGGTTAGTAACCGAGTAAATTTCTGCAATCTACAAAACGGAGCTATGACAGCACCAAATAAAGGCTGCATATCATTGAGGAAGCATGCCAATGTCCAAGTAGAAGGCCATTGGCATTGCAAACTGTAAAAAAAAAAAAAAAACTTTTAATTTTCTTTTCGCCGAGCTTGCCTGGTTAAACATAGGGCAGTGACGCGCAAATGGGATCGGGGGGGGGGGATAATAAAATAAACCTAAAATAAGCATTCTAACTAAAATCAGTATTCTGCCATGCAAGTGAATGGCAGTCAGAAGACAACCTTGCCAGTGAGTAATGGTTGCTAAGGGGGGGAGGCTCAGTGTCAGACATGTAACTATGCATTATCAGGTAATCCTATGCAAATGAGGGAAGGGTTAGTGAATCCCAGAATTTCCCAGGGTGTGAGGTAGGTCCCAAGAGTGTAAGAGTATAAATAGCTGGGTGCAAGACTAGGATATCAGTGACATCATGGGGGGTGTCAGGCATACTGTAAGTGGATTGGAGACTTATGGCTCAGGATTGCTCCTAGCTTAGCACAGCTAAGCTAGGGGTGTGTCTAAACCTGCCTCACACTCTCTACAAAGTGTAAGCAGGTGTGCGTGCCGTGCACCGGGTTGTACAGGAAGAAAAAGGAAGTTAAACCAGGAAAAAGCAGCTCTGCGCACATCTGAGCACTCAGTTTGCGTGGCACACCCCTGAGCTTAAACAGCGAGGCAATGGGAAGGGAAAACAGCAGTAGGGAGGTAATCAAGGAGAACTAGCTTAGCTGACAGGTGAAATGTATCAGAATCAGCCAATTACACAGGCAGCAGACCAGCCCAGCCCAGCACACCACTATAAACTATGCAAACACCTTTCCCCCTTGTTTTTCCCAGAATCTCTGCACCATCGGTGTATACAGATGGGGAAATTTTACAAAACAAAAGCAAGAGAAAAAATGTTAGGGGCTGCTTTTGCTATCATAAACCAGCATGTGCAAGAGGCTGAGGGTAGTGAGGATGTGAATGCTGCAAAGCAACCCACAGTAAGGAGATGGAGAAGAGTGTACAGACCCAGGGTAACCTACCAAGGGCTACATGAGCCGGAGATAGTGGAGCACTATAGGGTGGACAGGGACCTGCTACAGCATATTGTTGAGCTGTGCCAGCCACCCCTGACACACAGACCCAACAGAGGGGGACCCATCCCAGTGGATACCAAGGTATGTGTAGGCCTAAGAATACTAGCTACAGGTACCTTCCAAAGGCCAACTGTGGATATGATGGGGATCTCACAGGCATCAGCATCCAGGGTACTCCACCAGTTCCTGGATGCCATGTCAGCACATGTCGGTGAGCATGTATATTTCTCCATCACCCGTGAGGCATTGGCTAGCCTTATGTGTCTCTTCCTCCAAATAGCAGAATACCATGAGGTAGTGGGTGCAATAGACTGCACGCACATATGCATTAAAGCATCATCAGGTGAGTGGGGTAGAGTCTACATCAACCGCAAGGGCTTCCCCTCCATCAGCTGCCATGTCATGTGTGATGCCCAGGGCATAATAATGAATGTGTGTGCTGGCTGCCCTGGAAGCTACCACGATTCCCACATCTGGCATCTTATGCAGCTGTACCAGACATTTGCCAGTGGGGGCATCCCACATGGTCACCTAGTGGGGGATGCTGGATACGCACTGGAGCCATGGCTGATGACACCCATCAGAAATGCACACACACACCCGAACAAGAACTCCATAATGAGGTACACGCACAAACACAAATCATAATAGAGCATGTGTTTGGGATGCTCAAGTCACAGTTCCAGTCCCTGAACACATCCGGTGGAGCCTTGCAGTACTCACCAACTACATGTACCCAAATTGTCCTTGTATGTGCCATGCTACACAATATGATCCTGCAGAAACAGCTGCAGCAGGAACAGCATGGGGCAGGGCCATTAAGCCCCTCACCAGTGCCAAGGCCTGCACAGGTGCAGAGTGACTCGGAGGAGGAACAACCTGAGCCTGTCACAGAAGGCAGAAGGAGGTGTGCCCAGTATGCCTTGGCCTTGGTAAAGAGGCAATGCATAGCACATGCACTGACACAGTAGGGACACACAGAATGACACCTCTCTCAGACTAACACATACAGTAAAAGGGATGCCAAACATGACACTACCTGTGTTCAACCATGTATAGGGAGTGTACTATGTGCATCCGACATAGGCAGCCCTGCAGCACCATCCTCAGTACTGGGACACCCACAAGGTAAGTGACTCACACTTGCCAGTGGGGGGGGCACATACCCAACAACAGTCACAGCCAGCAGGATAGGTGTAGACAAACACAAACAAATGCTGTACTATGGCCTCTAAATGAGCCCCATGGGTAGCCCCTACCCCAGCCCTACACAGACAGACTACAGCAGGCCAGCCAGTTGGATGTAAGTTGTGAAGGCTATGAAGTCAGAAACTAATATGTAAGTAGTGAAAGCTACAATCTGTAGTACACTGGTATGCCTCTAGCCAGCACGATAGGTAAGACTACAGACTGAAATGGTGTACCTGACATACCGGTACAGTCCTAGCAACTGTGTAAAAGTGTAAGGTGTGCCCCACCATCCTATGTACACTTATAGTAACAGTCAGGTGTGCCCCCCACCCCTGTGTAGAAATGTAGAAACAGCCAGGTGCCCCCTCACTATGCAGAAGTGTAGCAACAGTCAATGCCAAATGACCAATGTATACCCTGCAGACACAGCATGCTACCTGTTGGTGTACAACACAAAGGTCAGCACCGCAGTACAAACCACCTGGTCTTGATCCACACATACAATATAGATGGACATACTGGGCATGCTCAAACACTTAAACACATGAAGGCCATGTCAGCAAACAACAGTGGACCAGACATATCTGGCAGTTGCAGTTCTTAGTGCAGACACATGTCAGTATGCACCACTCCTGCCTTGCACATACAGTGGATAGGAATACAGACATATATGTAAGGACAAAACACTATAATAAGCCAAAGGTAGACAGACATAGATGTTTTGAAGAGGGTGACCGTGACAAGGAGCCATCTGGGCCTATCCCACCCAGCACACAGCCAAAGGGCCCCAAACACATGAGGTGCAGGTGTCACTCACTGCAGATACTAGCCACCAGTATCTGTCAGCATGATGGCCTGTTGTACATACCAGCTGTGCAATATGACTGTACAAGGAAGTTGTCACCTAGTAGCTTTATACACGTACCTGTGGCATATGACCCCATGTGTGCCCGCATGCGGCATGTCAACCCCTACATGAATGGGTTACGGCCCATGCACACACTGTCCTCCCCATAGCAGTATCATGACAAGCCTGCTGAGGTCATCCAATGTGAAATACACCTTTGGGGGAGCTGTAGCTCAGTAATCCCCATGGTGTATCCCATAACTGTGTACTGCTGTACTGATAAACTAGTTAGGTAGTAGTCCTAACCCCAGATTTGGCAAATGTGTGAGTGTGTGTATGTGTGCATGTCTTGGTCTCTGCCTGTGTAGAGAAAAATGCTTTCTAGGCTACTCACACTCAGTACAGTTCATATACACACCATTGGCAAGGCTGCAGGTGTCACGCACATAGAAATACACCTCTGGAGAAATCATAGCCCAGTAATCTCTGTAGCACGGCCTGTGACTGTGCACTGCTGTAGTTTGATAAAGTAGCTAGGTAGGTGTTCTAACCCCAGACCTGGCAACTGTGTGCTTGTGTGTGAATGTGTGTGTGTGTCAGACTGCGTAGAGGGCAATGCCTTTTAGGCCACTCACACCCCGTACGATACACATACTCGACTTTGGCAAGGTTGCTAATGTCATTCACCTAGAAATACACCTCTGGGGAAATTATAGCCCAGTTATTTTCGTAGCGCATTCTGTAACTGTGCACTGCTGTAGTGTGATAAAGTAGTTAGGTAGGTGTTCTAACCCCAGACCTGGTAACTGTGTGTGTGTGTGTGTGTGTGTGTGTGTGTGTGTGTGTGTGTGTGTCCGACTGTGTAGAGAGCAATGCTTTTAAGCCACTCACACCCCGTACAATACACATACTCGACTTTGGCAAGGTTGCTGATGTCACTCACCTAGAAATACACCTCTGGGGAAATCATAGCCCAGTAATCTCTGTAGCACGGCCTGTAACTGCACACTGCTGTAGTTTGATAAAGTAGCTAGGTAGGTGTTCTAACCCCAGACCTGGCAACAGTGTGCTTGTGTGTGAATGTGTGTGTGTGTCTGACTGCGTAGAGGGCAATGCCTTTTAGGCCACTCACACCCCGTACAATACATGTACTCGACTTTGGCAAGGCTGCTAATGTCACTCACCTAGAAATACACCTCTGGGCAAATTATAGCCCAGTAATCTCTATAGTGCATCCTGTAACTATGCACTGCTGTAGTGTGATAAAGTAGTTAGGTAGGTGTTCTAACCCCAGTCTTGGCAATTGTGTGTGTGAATCTATGTGTCTTTGTGTCTCTTTCAGTTCATAACTGAGTGACGGACGATGCTTTTTAGGTCACACACATTCCTTAGAATTCATATACCCAACGTTGGAAGGCTGCTGATGTCACTCACCTAGAAATACACCTCTGGGAAAGTCATAGCCCAGTAATGTCTGTAGTGCAGCCTGTAACTGTGTACTGCTGTATTGTGATTTAGAACTGTGGTAGGGGTCCATCACCACCCATGGCAGTTCTGGATGTTTTGCGTGTGTTTCAATGTCTGTGTATGGAGCAATGCATCATAGGCTACTCACTTGCAGTACAATTCAAATGCCCTACGCTGCCAATCCTGCTGATGTCATTCATTGGGAAATACTACTTTGGGGTGAAACTTCCGGGTAATCCCTGAGGTGCGTCCTATAACTGCTCCATGCTGTAGTGTAATATAGGCCTTGGCAGGGGTTCTATACAAAAAACATGATAGTTGTGGATGTTTTGTGTGTGTCTCACTGTAAGGAACAATGCATTTTAGGTTAGTCACTCACAGTACAGCTGAAATGCCCTACTTTGGTAATCCTGCTGATGTCAGTCAGTGTGAAATACACCTTTGGGGAAGAACTATTCCAGTAATGTCTGTGGCGCATACTATAATTGCGTATTGCTGTATTGTAGTAAACTAGTTAGGTAGGGATTCAACTCCCAGACATGACAGGTGTGTGTGTGTGTAACTCATATCCTGTGTAGAGGTGAGTGTGTTAACCCTGTGGCCAATGTGGAGGGGGTTTTGCTCATTACTTTTATGGTGGCCCTACTATATATCACAATGTCAACCTTACAGGGATAACAGATGTAAATTAGCTGAGAGGCTGGGGTGCAAAACCATACCCATACATGTGACATCAATGCCAGCCAATCCAAGTTAGCAACCCCACTATTACCCAGAGCACACACACAACCCATGTGTCATATGCGCACACATGCCTAGGCAACAGCCAGTATGTGGTTAGTACACTGCATATTGGCCACTGATAGTAACTATGCAGTGATGGCAGTGGGCTACAGAGGGCATGTCACCCTGGCCATCTGTCCAATATGCATGTACATGCAGACAGTGCACCTCCACCATTGGACACCTGCACCACCTGTGGTGCCTCCACATGTGACTAACAATGGACATACCATGCCTGACAACATGCCCTGTATGGACAGATGACACTGACATCAGGGAATGCTGTTGGCATGCCATCAATGTAGGTGAGGAGTAAGCCTGCTGCCCATTACCAGTTCCTGCCACAGGTGGGCAAGACTGGCACAACTGATGATAAGCTGTGTTCACAACATGGGCCAGACACCCCAGGTACAGTTCCACATGTCACTGTACATGCATGTGGGAGGTGTGCACATCCCAGACACCATCCATGTCATGGACTAAGGAACACATACATGGCATGTGGTGTACAGCATTGGCTACACACAATAGTCACCCAGCTGACTGGATGGGGGATGCAATACCTACCTGTGTGGGCAAATGCAGTAACTACAGCCCTGAGCCATAATGTAGACAATTGTCATGTGGCCTGATGCCATGGTATACCCATTGCCTAGCCTTGCACAGCCTACTGGCACAGCTGACCATCACACACCCGTGTAGACATGCACCCATGCATGTCAGAACTGGCACCCTGTGTGTACATGTGTGTATGGTGTATGGTGCATATGTCCACATCCACACTCACTACAACCCCCCAAGGCATACTGAAGCATGCTGTCTGATGTCTGACATCTCCTCATACTCTTTGCTCATACAGCTTCCGTATGACCCATGTGGTGCATGTGATACCTGCACATTGATGTGTTGTGGCAATCCCACTACTGATGAGTTGCACTCCTGGCCTTGCTAAGTGTGTCAATGTGTGTGCATCCCTGTGTGAGTGTGCCTGTGTTGACGCTGGCACATGTTCATGCAGACAGGCATGTGTACGACACCTTCCATATATCTACCATATCCCTGTTGCAGATGTCACTCACCCTGACATATATGTTCTGAGTGCTCCACATCAGTAACCCATGTGGTGCATCCAATAACTGCATCGAACTGTGATAGCACTACATAGTTGTTGGGGGTTTGATACCCTGTGCTGGTAGGTGTGTTACACATAAATGCTTCAGTTTTACCCTCCCACCCCTCCCTGGCATGTATCTGCATCTGTCTGCCTCCCCTACTCCCTCTTTGGTGGATGTGGAGACCCACACCTGCCTTGCTTAGGCAGCAGCATGTGTATGTTACATGATGCTCATGATCAGCTGATGGCCTCTGCATGAATTGCAGCCCTCCCTTAGCTGATTGCATGTGGAAGTGCTGTGGTAACAATCCCATAGCCAATTACATGGAAACATACTCCAGTACATAGGAACATTATGGTGATGTTGGGCCTTTGCAGTCACTGTTAGCAGGAACTAGATTTGATGTTTGGCAAACAGCATTCCAGATGGATTGGGGATTTACCTCTAACAACATACACTGTGGAAAGAGGGCAATAAACAGGAAGGGGATGTGCCTGACCTGACTATAGACTGTAAGTGCTGCTATACTGCATTTGGAGTTTTGTTGGTTTAACAGTGTTTGTCTAGATATGCCTGTCGTACATGTCGCAATATCACCCATGTCAATTCCATGTATATGAGGAATCCCCATCTGCAGGGTCATCTGCAGACTGGGCTGTGTTGTGCCTTTGGTTTCATGTGTTAGCCATGGAGCACCTATCTGTGGAATGCAGAAGGTAGTGTGAGGATTGCAGTCTGCAGATGGTGAAGGCAATGACAGTTACTGACTTCATATCCCTCATAGGACATATGTTGCAACAAACCCTGTTACAATGGTAAATGTATGAGGTTATCACAGTAACATGTCTATACTGGCCCTATGTATGTGCTGTCAGCCACACCTCTGACAACCTTTGTACATATGGCGTGCATGAAGTGGTGCATATGTGCTGTACACCAATAAATACTGTCATCATAAACAAGCCAGTGATATATAAGATTGCTACACATGTCATGTACAGTAGTGGTTATATTTCATGACATAAGCTGGACGTTCTGTGGATGATTGTACAGTACTGAGGTCTGTGTAGTGATGGTGAATGTCAGCAGTGTGTGTATTATTAATATGTACCTCAGCCTGTGTAGACACTGTGGTAGATGTCATTGTTCTAGCTCCACTTCTCTCAGATGTTGCATGCTGCCCCACTGTACGGTACCATTTTGCTGTACATGTTTGTAGGGCCATACACACACATGTCCCATACTACAGACAGCCATCATGACAAACTGTGTAGCAGCCCAGTATATGTAGGGTCATTCTGTGAGTGGCACATTTGAGGATGGTGTAGGACAGATAGTCCATATACTGTAATATTATGCTAGCTTACCATATGTGGCTGAGGCTATGTTCACGTTGGTTGTGGTTATGCACTGTCACACAGGTGCATCTTACCATGTGCTGTGACATGGCTGTCGAGCCTGCTATATATGCAGGTACATGTGCATTACCCCATACGAGATGTAGACCAGTGTTGAGCCAGTCTGCCTGTAGCCTGCACAGTGCATTGTTACATGCCTAGCAGCTTAGTGTGCATAACCAGTGGGATGTTATGTGCAGATCCTCACCAGATGTACTGCTGCTGGGCCTCCCTTAAACATTATGTATATCAGACAGAGCAGTGGGATGCTGTACAGAAGTATGTCAATATCTAGTGGGTGTTATGTGTCCATGGCACCCCTGTACCAGCGGTCATTATGTGTCAGGCCAGACAGAAGTGTGTGAATCCAACACCTATGGTGCCAAATGTATACCAGTCATTATGTGTTATACCCATCTACATGGCTGTCTACATCCATATTGTCAGGCCTGGTACACATGTGGTGCACTAAGGGATCAAGTGTATACCTCTGGACTGTACA
>NC_056739.1:1134710929-1134730929 GCF_019279795.1 Protopterus annectens
CCTCCAGCTGCTGGTGTTGCTAGCATACATCCACGTGGCCGTCGCAACTGTCCCGCCCTGTCCTGATGCATGGACATGACATTGTGGATGAGTTCCAATGTCTCACCCCAGCATCTATCCATGACCTCGGTGTAATTACGGATGGTACCTGCTATGTCACGGATGCTGTCAGTTACAGAGGTGTGATGAGTCCTCTGTGCCCTTAGAACCTGCATGGTGTACCGTTCCATTTGTGCCTGTGCCTCCATGACAGTCTGGAACATGAGTGTGGTTGATATAGATATGGCACATTTGCCAGGGGCATTATGACCAGCAGTGCTCCTACGAGCACCCCTACACATTTGCCTATGTGATACCCTGCCAGACATTTGGATATGGCTGCTCTGTCCTGATACACATGCCATAGATACCACACTGTCCTGGCCAATGCTAACCGTAGGCTGTCCCTCAGTTAGGGCCAATGGTGATGAGGTGTGTAGAGGCAGTGTGACTGTGTGCGTTAATGGTGTGGATACGTGTGAGTTGTCAATTGGTGGCCCAGTGGCAGCCCCCTGACGACCCTTCCTGTGCCTCAACACACTTATCTTCATGGTCACTGTCTGTATCAGTGACATCAGATTCCCTGCGGGGGGACCCAGCCCCACCTCGCCACCTGTGAGGGGAAAACAAGGAACAGACTGTAAGACCTGTACAACACCACTAAATAGTGCATACACAGACACACACACACACACACACACACACACACACACACACACACACGTGTGCATACATGGCCACACATACAGACATATACACATACACTCCACCAGACAGCACCTACAGACAGCTGCTGCAACCCCATAACACACACAATAGCAGGTGAAGATGCAGAACAGTATCACACATGCCTGTAATTACACACATGTCAGCATGCAAGACATATGGGGCTCAACAGCATGCAGTGCAACTGTAGTCAATCCCCGTTACCAACATTATACACGGCTGTGATGCATGGCTTCTGTTTGTAGGCGATGGCGCTCCCCCTGGACCTCACTTCACCCATGTCCACAGCATCGCTGTGCATCTGTTCTTTTCAGCACCCTAGCATGTACTGTGCACCATACCTCACGGGTGTACATACCATTGCAGGATGTGTCTCTGTGTGTCAGTTGTGTTTCCGCTGCTGCTCTCAGCCTCTGTGTGTTCCTGGATCACATGTGGACACATGTTTAGTGAATGCTTGATGTGTATTCACATATGTCATCATCAGTGGTGCATGTAAGAGTGGTAGACTACCATTAGACTGACCACAGAGACAATGTACTGTACCTATGGTAAGTGCAAAGACCATTATTGACCATGATTGGGCCCTGGCTGATGTTACCTGTGGTACACATAGGTTCATAGATGAGTACTGGTCTATTGGTCCTGGGGCCTGCATAAGCCTAGCCACAGGGGTTCTCAGCCATGCACCACTCACTAATGTTATTCCCCTGTACCTTTCATAGGCTGTGGCACAGATATGCTACCCAAGGTGTATTCCCCATCCAATTGCCAAGTTTCTGTAAAGAGGACCAATGAGTAGCATTGCCTGACATGTATAGGTAGTCCGTTCCAGAGTGTGGGGATTCCCCAGGACAGGATCCTATCCCTCTAGTATGTTCTGTGTAATGTGTTGATTAGGTTTAGGACCCTGGGGCAAGTGTTAACAGAGGGAGTGGGATGTCATTATATGTAGCATGTTCAACTGCTCTGTTTATGACACAGCTGTGTATGTTGGGCAGATGTCAGCTGTGCCTGGGCAATGTGCACTGGAGTGTAGCCACAGTTGTCTGAGATGGACTGTGTATTGCATGTGTTTGAGGCTGGTAATCCCATTAGTGAGGTGTGTGCTGTGTCAGTGCACATGTACAGCATGCCTTATGGGTAGATGTGTTAGATGTGTACATGGCCTACACCTTAGCTATGACATACACAGTGAATTGCCAAGCATAACCTTAAACCATATTCACCGGCATCCGGATGCTGCCTTGCTGGTATCCCAGAGGTACCTACATTGAGATGGGATAGAGTTGATGTCAGTGGCCACTGCTGCGGCATTGCTACAGGGTGGCTGCAGTATTACAGTACAACAGCTGAAGTCCACAGTAGTACAGTTTATGCATTACTGCTTATCGGTACTACACAGCAACATAGCCCACATCTCACATATGCATGGTCTCCCTGTACAGATGCATACACTACAGTAGTCTACTGATATGCCCTGGAACCTTACCTGCGTGCTCAATGTGTAGTGTGTGAGTAGCACCCACCTCCATGACTGTGCTGGAGCTCTTGCGGGTGGGCAGGTGCTACCAGAATGATGAGCAGCTCCTCCACTCTGGTGAAAGGGGGATGGATGTTATGCCCCCCCCCCATTGCAAGGTGGTCACCCTGCATGGCAGCGACGCGACGACGTACTTGCCAGAGCAGGTCACTACAATGGTGGTGGACCTGCTCATAAGTACAGCTGTGCATCCCCACCTCATTCACCCTGCGGACCACATCAGTCCACATGGCTATTTTCTCCTGCTGGTCCTGGCTTGTCCGCGAGAACAACAGCTGATAGTTGTGGATGACGCTGGTGATGATAATCTCCTCCTCAGCGGCACTGTAGGTGGGGTTCCTCGAGTGTGCCATACTCCCTGAAAGACATAATGATGGAAATATGTCTGAGCAACTCATATGTCAAGTTTACTATAATACAATACACATATCAGTCTCCCTCCACCGTATCAGCTCCAACATAATGTTCCCACTACGCTAGTGGTATGT
This sequence comes from Protopterus annectens, assembly GCF_019279795.1. Classification (NCBI taxonomy): domain Eukaryota; kingdom Metazoa; phylum Chordata; order Ceratodontiformes; family Protopteridae; genus Protopterus; species Protopterus annectens. Next base: position 1,134,713,726 of record NC_056739.1, read on the forward strand.
GTCCAGTATGTGTACCATTGGTCCATATATTGTATTATACAACACTTTCTGCTATGTGATTATAGACATGCTCCCTGTGGGGACACTAGAGTTGCAGGACTGTTACAGTGTATTTCACCTGCATGCCATTGTCACTGCCACTATATTTCCACATATGCATGTGGTAGGCCTGCTATGTGATTGCTACACATCTGCCATTCTGTGGTATTGGGGATATCTATGCATGCTGTTGGACATGTTCTGGGATTGTGTGGACTATTACAGCCCACATATGCTCCATGACAGTTACACACCAGTTTGTGTAGGGGTTATTTGCCAGCAGGAACACCACTCCAACCTAATGTGCACATGTTACCAGTCCACATCACATCTGTGGCCCACCATGGAACCTTATTATCTACTGTTCCATCACTACCTTCATGTGGAACCACCTCAGGGGATGGTGTCCCCCCATGGAGCACACACAGACGTGTCTGTCACCCAGTTAAGTAGCGGTATTGTGCATAGGGAGCTCCACAGAGACATGGGGTATGTGCTACATCACCTGGAGGCATGCAGTACACATACACAAGATGCTACATGCATGTCCCTCCTGCCCAGCATACAGCCCAGGCACCTTTACGTCCATGTAGATGCTGTCATGACTGTCCATGGGTGGGCACCATGTTCCCTTTGTTCCCATGTGGGGGTTCAATGGCCTCCACATTCCAAATGTAACTACCCAGCCACAGTGTTTAACCACCACATGTGTCATATACCAGCCCTGTATGCTGTCTTGTTTGCCAACCAACCAGACCTACATACCAATATGTTCCTAATACCCTTCACCAACATATATATCCCACCATCTCATACAATTGCAATGTGTTCCCAACATGGGTTACACACCTCACTCCACACTCCATCTTGCAGCCATGTACTGGTGTGTAGGTATGTTGTGTATTGATGTGTGATGTTCTCTCGCACATGTCATGGCAGGGTAAATATATTGACATGTATATATGTATATATATATATATATATATATATATATATATATATATATATATATTTATATAGCTATACATATATGTATGTAGACATACACACACACACACACATATATATATATATATATATATATATATATATATATATATATATATATATCTGTCTGTATACACATATATATATATGTGTGTGTGTGCATGTATAAATATATTATGTGCATATATGTGTAGATATCAGTTTGTGTTGTTTATATACCTATATGAATGTATAACTGTCTGAGGTTCTGTACACATACACAGCTGTGAATATGTATCACACATATATGTATCGGTATGTGGGGTGCATACGACCATCTGGACCACACTCATGTACCCTTTTTACTTCACAGTTAAACTGTTCAGCCTTGCTGCAGCACAGACAGGTGTCACATGTGAACACAGACTAACATTAGGGGGGTATATATGGTGACAAACATTAGATTAGCATATTATACTGCTATGGCAGTTGGAAATGCTATGCTACACTTTAACATGACTGTCCTGCAAGTGGTGTGGTCTCACACCCATGTGTCTATCATGGCAGTATTAATGCCCCCACCAGCTGTTGGCCACAGTAATTTACAGAACGCAGATATCATGGGTCACATCTTTGCCATTCACTGCTGGTCTGCACATTTGCCAGGCCAGGTATGTCCCACTGCCCACAGGGACTGACACAACTGTCCAGTGCTGTTGTTGAGCACAACATCATCACAGGAACAAATACTGATGGCAGATATACATCCTTTCACACCATACATCCTATTATTTTATTTCATATACTACATACCAGTAAATGCATATCTGTTTCACATACCTGCTATGCTGTTTCCGCTGTTACATTTAGTTTCTCTCTGTCTCTCTCTCTCTCTCTCTCTCTCTCTCTCTCTCTCTCTCTCTCTCTCTCGCAGCATGCTTTTGTTGGTATTGCACATGATCAGGTGGTGGCCTCTGCACCAGGCAGTGTCCACCAGTTGTTAATTGCATGCAGCCCGCTGTGTAGTACTTCAGATAACCACTGTCATGGCAACCCTGTACTATAAATTGCTGCCTTCTGTGGGCGTTGTCCCTTCACCTTTACAGTGTGGATGACATACTTCCTGTGTGTGGACATCAGTGTTACAGACAGCAGGTAGCAATACATCTTACAGCAGAACCTGCAGACACAGGCCAAATCCACATTTGGGGAAGGTTCCAGACCTACAGACAGCGTGAGTAGTGTTGTTGTGTGCAATGTATCTTGCTGTTCTTACAGGGTTTCTATGTACATGGTGCTTTTTCATGGAATGTTGTCTGTCTGCATAGTTCTCAACTGTGGGCCTATCCATATGATACAAGGAGGATTGTCTGTTAGGTTTTGTCTGTGGCAGTCTGTCTGTTGAGTGCTAACAGTACATGACTACATCCATTTGTATTTCAATATCGTATCCCTGAATAATGGTATGCTGCAACAAATCCTGTAACACCAGCAATTTCCAGGGTGTGTAACAGCAATAATGCAAATATGGCCCTATGTTCCTGCCACTGTCCTCCACATATATGTCAGTCTTTGTCCTGCTGTGATACAGGAAGGGTTGTTAGGTAATGGCCCATCATTATTTACTGCTAGCATTACTGCTATCATCCCAGTCATGTCATGGACTCCCACACCAACTATTGGACCAAGTCCATATATATGGTGGCAACAGCTGGAAAACACATATGTGCCTTTGTACATTCCAGAGGTATGTGTGTGGTACACAGTGTTCCCTGCCCTTGTACAGCCTTTTATGGGGGGGGGGGTTCTATGCCATTAACCTCGGCTATGACACCTTTTCATGGATATAACTGTTAAGATGAAGGTCATTCAGTGTGATAGTGAGATGTTAGGTTAAGCAATGTTATGTACAAGATACTGTGACATTAACCCAAGTGCTACTTTCCCTCCTAGGGCTTGACTACAGGGTGTAATTAGAGGCTGCTGAACTACATCTGTAATTGTTGATTGTTACGTATCCTGAAGGCAAAACCTTTTTCTACTGTTGTACTAATTGAAGGCCTTGGCCTAGACAGCATAGTATGGTATATATACACATTGCTTGCATCTACTGCTTTGTGTGGGCCTTGCATTCATGACTGATTACATATTTCAAACCTTATATGGTGTCAGTACTGGCATACATTATTGTATAGTACAGGAATAAAGGTTATCTGTGTATGCATACCTGTGTGTCGTGTTATGTCCTTTGAAATGTGGGTGGGTATATGTTTGATGCCAGTATTCTCATTGGTGGGAATGGTTGCCACACCACACATTTTACAGGTGCCAGTTGAAGGGCTTGTGGCTGAGGGATATACTTTGCACCCAGTACTTCCACACTACTTCTACATATGTATGACTACTGATAACTTTTGTGTGTGTATATGTGTATATACCTATATATATATCTCATATGGCTATATATATATATATATATATATATATAGATATATATATATATATATATATATATATATATATGTATCTATAGATATATACATCCCCCCATCCCCTGCAGCGGTTTCACCCGAAGGTGGCGCAAGGCCCACGGAGGAGGAGGTCCCAGACTGGGCCCCAGATGTGCTGGTGCTCGGTGTCATGACCAGCTGAGGTGGGACTGGTGGGTCTGCTGGGACCAGCCTTCCCATACGAGCTGTGTTGTCACAGGTTTATGACAGATATGGGTTAGTAACAGTCAACAGCATTCAGGATTAGTTATAACAGCATGCATAGGTATTCCCATTAACCCAACACATCAGATTTAACACAATTTCTGAGCAAGCAGAACACATGCATATATGGAACAACAGTAGCCATTACAGGTGCATGCAGGTTTCATTGTTGGCAACAGGCCACCAATATGGGTGTATTTTCACATGGCACATGCATAGAAACAAATGAGAATATTTATATACCATTAGGACACATGTCCCAACAAAAGTTTGGAATGTACACATACCAGTTGAGGAGTGTCATTGGGTTATTGTGCACATATGGTAGGGGTGAGAGAGAGAGACGTCAATTAACAACTATTATATCCTTGTAGTTTACACAACATTCTTAGTCAATGCAATGGTCTTTCCCTTACATGTATTATTACATTACACAATGGCCTTATATTCTACACTGGTATGTTTATAAGTTATTATATACATGACCTGTGTCTTACATACAGGAGTGACAGGCTGCAGATCTTAATGCAACATATGTTGAGTATTGCTGACATTCACTTTGGGTGAGGTGCTAGAATGACAGGTTTGTTTCCATATACATTATCTGACTATGTACATGTTTGAATATCAGTTATATGTCATTGACAGCTGCCTAGATTTCTTGGAACATCACACTGGATTTTCAGGAGAACAGGGTACCAAGCTGGTGATATGGGCCATTTATCTGGACATGCTGGACAGATTGGAACAGTTGTGGGGTATGAATATGCATACAACTTACATTTTGAACATTCTAGAAAATTCTGTACTGTTGTTGGGTGTAAGTATGCATACAGCTTTCTATCTGGACATTGTATCACAATCTGTACAGTTGTGGGGTATGATTATGCATACAACCTAGTACCACTCCCAGGATTCAGACCCCTGCTGTGTATGACAAACTATTATAGCTAACATCACAGTACACTGTGCTATCAGGGAATTGATGTAAAGCTTTCAAGTGTTTTCACGATCTGAAGAAGGCTTATTTGCCAAAAGCGCTTATCGGAAGATTGAGGACTGCTTGTTTTATGTTATACTCTTTTTATTAAAGTTTTGGTTTTACTATTAAGTTTCATTGCCACGGTGGACATCAGGAGTTTTCAACAGTGTCTGCTTTTGCTCTTCCTCGTTGGTGTTCTTGGTGTCCTTCACAGTGTAGGAAAGTTTTTTACCTAGTTATGGGTGGTATTCCCAGCTGTGGGGTTTAAATATGGACATTTTCCCGCACTTCCCAGTGATTGGCCAGTTTTGAAAAGGCTAAGCTATGAGCAGACCTGCTTACATGAGGTTGGCACTGCTTAAAGAGGTATACCACTAGGCAGATTGAATTGGCTCACCTATACATTGCTTACACTTACTAACTTGATCTGTGCTGTGGTTAGCATTGCTTAATGGTTAATTAGCACTATGTTTGCCATTTGCGATGATTTATTCTTCATTACAGCTTATATATGTGTCTGGTATCCGTGATTCATGTGTACATACACTGTATACAATAACACCTCCAATCTATGTTTACTGCAGTACTCCAGTTCACATGGTTATATTCTGTGGCAGGTTATCCAACATCACACTGTACATAGATGCAGTTCACATGTTTGGTTTGATTTTCCTGTGGTGAGATTTAGTTTGCTGATGCCTCATGCATATCTATTGCTATGATGGCTTGGTGGTTAACTACTGTGACTATAGTGTGCAGTGTCCTCTGAGTTTGAGCCTTGCAAAGGCAGTTTATTTTGTTGCTGGGCAGAACATGGCCCGTTGGATCCAGAGTGATTAAGGCACTTTAAAGCAGTTGTAGGCAGGTATGCGTGGGTTTGTGCAACGGTAAGCACTGCTAACCACCAGATACAGTTTCTTACACTCAGTTAGCTTCTACTTTGCTTAATCTGTGTAGGTAATGCTTACCCCCCACACAAATGCACTTAGACACGCTTACTACTGCTTATTTGTGCTTAAACCTGCTTGCTAGTGCCTTTTTCATTATGACACTGACACTTCGCATGTGCATTTCATGCAGTACTCCAGTTCACATTTAAATGTTATTATGTAGGTTATACAGCATAACGATGTAAATATATGTTCATATACAGTTTTCACATGGAAAATGATATGTGCTGCAATGGGACTCGAACCGGGAATGCCTGTTCGTTAGGCGGATGCTCTAACCACTACACTATTGCTGTGCTGCTTTATTTGCATATATATTCCTTGTTATCCTCTTCAGCCTTTTCAGCTGCTTTAACTATAGCTAAACGATGGGCAAACCCGCGCACCTACGGTTAGCTGTACTCTGAATTTAAAAAAAATAAATCAAGGGTTTCTTCGTTTTATTTCAATGTACTGTTGCTGTTGAACACATGGGGACTGTTGGTGGAGATATGCAGACACCTATGAGTGGTTTCGCTCATTTATTTACACTTTCTTATGTTCTACTTTGCAAGGGCTTGTTTATTCTGAGAGCTCAGCTCTCAGACACGCCCCCTGCACCCGTCCATGCTCAGTGTAGGATTTGGAGCTCCGGCGGTGCGCCTTCATTATTATGCATGGCGCACTGCCGTCCTCCTCTTAAACTGCCGCTTACGTGCAGGACTAGTTTAGTCCTGCATGGCAGATTAGTGAATCTGGGGGAATGTATTTTAATAATCTGGTAATAAGAATATGCTATTGCAGCCTTACATTCTGTCACCATTTCAAGTGATGATGAATAGCTGATTGAAAACTATACCAGCTACATTACTGGCGCCATAAAATCAACATAAAGTAAGGGAATTGCTGCACAGAAATCAGCAGAGGGAGAGGTACCACCATGAGGTGCCATTTTCTGCCTGGTGCCAGAAAATCAACATAAAGTAAGGGCATCGCTGCACAGAAATCAGCAGATGGAGAGGTACCACAATGAGGGAGCCTGCCTGCTGAGGATAATCACATTTACAGGCTAGTCTCAAAGTCAAAGTACAAATTTAACCACTATGGAAAAGTCTATATCTTGAAGCTGAAACAGTTAGTAAAGCAGGTGAAACAAGTTCCTATTGTTCATGGGGAAGAAATTGTGAACATTTGTATAAGACAAATACATAGAAACTTTAATTCCAGCATGATATGGAACCAGTCCTGTTACTTGAACATAGAGTCTTTGTGAACTGTGATAGTGAAGAGTTTCAGACAGAGATAGAAGAGAAAGACAGTGGGAGACTCCTGAAGTTATGTTTCCATGTAAAGCTGTAGTAAGAAGACCGTTGAAGCTAATAATATATTTGGACTGCTAAGCAGGTAAAAGTGATTCTAATGACTTGAAAAGTTTAATTTATTAATATCTCACACAGTGTACAGAAAATGTTAATTTTGATGAAAATATCCCAAGACATTAAGTATACTGTTAAGATTAACTTAAAGTGATTAGTGTAATGTAAAACATCCCAACTCACTGACACAAATATATTTTATCATTTCGAAAATAAGATGTATAGATTTACATGGCATGTGCTACATGGGTTTTCTAGAGAAATAATTTAGTATATGGAGGTTAAAATATAATTTCTGTATGTGTGTGTTATTTTTATTTTCACCATTGTGCACCTTCCTGCTGACCATTTGTTGCTTTTCTCAATTTACCTCAATATACCATCCTCCCTGGTACTATTCCCAACTAATATGACAAACAGATTAAATAAACATGCTGTTCTGGCCTCGACAGAAGTTGAAACATTTTTCAAGGTGCTTCGAAGCCTTGCAACCCCTCACCCACTTGTAAGTAAAGCATTGGTGAAGGGATGTGATGATATCACCCAGATTAAACATTTTTTGGCACTAGGAATTAATGAAGTGAGGTAAAGAAACAATTATTTCCTAGAATCGAGAAGCTCTTTGCTTTGACTGCTATCATTACTCAAGGAGAATAGAGAAGTTTTATCAGGTACCAGTTACATAAGAAGTCACAAATATTTGAAAGATTCATATTAACACTTGAACAAAAAATGCGTTTGCATCCCATTGGGTTGGAGCAAATAGTTTATGTGCGCCAGAACTGTTTTAACTACATTCTGCTTGCAGTCAGAAAATATTCAAACATCTAACTGCAACTCAAAAACTTGAGTGAAATCTTTTAGAAGGCTAAAGCAGTGTATCTTCAGTTGATAAAAAAAATAACTTTAATTACCGATTTGTCATCAGTAATATTAAGAAGAAAGGCAGCCTAGGCAAGGATTCCAAACTGTTCAGGAGATTTCAAGCACACCTGTATACTTCCTCATGACCAGCAGTGTCTTAGAGAGGGCCTCAAAATAATATCATCTGATCTAGAAGAGAAATCACATTGTTAGGAGATGGTCTGAATAAAGGAAGACAGAACACTATATCTCTCCAGGGATTCAAAGATGAATATCCAGTCAACACAAATCAAATTCTGAATCTAAAACTCAAACTGAACATAGGAGACGTCTTAATGGTATTCTGAAGTAGTAGTAATGTTTTATTTTTATGTCATTGTTCTGTCTCTGTTTTCCCTAGATAAAGCTCATTCATCAAGGTCAACCAGGCCCAACATTGGGTAGCAAAAACTCTAGGTAATGTAAATATGAACAAGCAATGAGGGTGAGTGTGTGTGTGTGTGTGTGTGTGTGTGTGGGGGGGGGGGGTACCAGGTTTGAGGAGGTCTGAAATTATCACTTCTTTTCAGAAAATAGAGCAGACATCTTCTTCCTACAATATGACCCAGTGTATTTATATAGCAAATACTTGTAGAAATTGTTTATATTGTTTAACTTGGATGCTATCTGGCATTGGAGCTCGTACATAATGCAGCCCTACTTTACTCCAGCTGTACTTTCCTTACTTTGATAAGGAAACTGTATGGTTCACGTGTTATTTAAGGCCCATTCAAGGTCTGTAAAAAGCCCTCCATATCATCCATGTGAGTCCCACTCGTACTGGGTAGAATGCAGGAAAAAATGATATACAGAGGAGGCACCAAAATTGACATTCAGGAAGGAGACCATTGATCCAGAATTTGCATGAATTACCAGAGGAGTTACCTTCCTGCCAAAACTTTGCTACAGTCGGATAGTCAGAGTTTTGCTAGTCTCATGGTCATTCCCCCTTTTAAATGAATGGGACCTTAAATACTGTTTGGATATCCCAGACACCCTGGACCTTGAATTTAACCTGAGAACTCAAGGCACTTAAGACTAAAACCTCCTCTGTTAACCAAGCGTGTTGCTTGTGCGGGGTCTCACTGCACTTCCTCTGCTTCCTTGGAGGTCATTCCTTTCACTTAAAAGCTAAGCCACTATTTAGTAGGCCTCTTGCTATACCCACTAATGACCAGCCAGTAAAGTGTTTTAAGTTTTCTGTCTTGTCACTCTGGTGGCTATCAAATTCTTTCTGCAGCATTCCTGAAACTAATCAAACTATTCAGTGCTTAAGCAACAGGATGCTTAGAACATTGTAACACCTCAGCTATAGTACATGGTGTAACATCATACCTATAATACATGGCTCATTACACATACAAGGCAGGTGGGGAGCTCTTTCAGAAAGTAAAAATGCTCCCTCTAGACATTTATAATGTTCTTATCAGTCTACTCTTTGCAGGTATAACATTTATACCTCTCAACCTCTTGGTGCAAGAAATCTGGACAAAGGCTAAAATAATGGGGGGGGGGGGCAAAGGCCAAAAAATAAGGACAGATTTTAAATATTGCTCATATAAACTTAGAAAGTTGCTAGAATGTCAGCATTTGTGTTTGCATGTGTTTTGTTAAGGATACGAAGTATGAAACTCAAATGTATGTCATTATTTAGTGGCTTCAATCCCCATGGTTTGCCAAAAAGCTAGTCATTTTATGAGAAGCAGATCAAAAATATGAGGCAAAAATCAGGACATTCTGCAAAAACCTGGGCAGTTGAGAGGTATGCATTAACTCTGTTTATTTTCAAAATATGTTCTGACTCCATTTTAATAGTCCTCTTTAAAGTGCATCTTGTGCTTGGCTCAGTCCTGTTTTAACCACTCCATGGTCCTTGGACCCACTAGCTCTTTAGCAGATTATTTCATTTGCTGGCAGCATTATTTTATGCTGGTAGTTGATAATTAGTCTTAATGGGTGCAGTCTGTGTGCCACTGAATGCTGCTACACTATTAATTATTTAACGAAAGTGACACAGGTGATTCACAATCACAAATCATTTTCTGACTGTTCACCAGCACCAAATGGTGCATACACTATTAAACTTCATTGACCACAATAGAGCTGGTCACCATGACTGGACACTGAACCAGTAGTTTATCTCCTTTCATTTCTGCAGTGAGCTTTTATATTCACTGAATGTGCAACTGCACAAATTATTGACTGTTATTGAACAACACTATTTACCATTTTTGAGTACTGAACTGAATACTCGCAATGACTATCACCTTTCCAGTGATTGTTCACCACTGTGAATTAGTTTATACACCTGTTGCTATCACTGATTGGCACACTGTTTGCCATCACTGTCACTGAGCCTATTAACCATATCACATACCAAATTTGGTATCACTAGGCACCACACAAACTGCACAGCATCATGACCTATGATCTCTACTTTGAACATTATACTATTTACTGTCACTAAATATAGCACAAAATGTTCACTTTCTTTGAATGCTAGTCAGAGACTATTGATAATAACTCTGCTATATATATTCACTGTCACTATGCATTACGTCACAGTCTATCACTGAGCACCACCCCAACACTAGATTAAATATTAATTATCACTATATAGTGCACAAACTATTCACCATCTATGCACTTGTTATTTACTACCACCGATAACAGACTCTTCTACCTCATTCTACACTACAAAGACTATGCACTACAACTTTAATTGCACAAAGACTGTTCATGTCCACAAAACACTACATACGTTTTCATTGTTGTTGGCAAGGAGCTTTTCAGTAGCATGGAGAATCATAATAGTGGGTGGAAAAGAATACAAATTATGTTACATCGTGCCTCAGAAGCATAGAGGGAGAAAAGCTGTACTCTGAATGCCTTACATCAACTGAAGGACAGACACAAATAGCACATGGGACAAAAGTGACTTTGCACAATAAACTAGATGTATGCTTTTAAATACATCATTTGAAAACTAAATAAATTGTATGTGTACTATTAACACTTTTATTGTTTGCATAAACATCCCTGTCCATTGACTTACTCTACTCACGTGTATGTGTATACATACATATAAATATATATATATATATATATACACACACACACACACACACACACACACACACACACACACACACACACACACACACACACACATATATCTATATGTATATGAGTATGTATTCTTTGGTTTGCATAAGGGTTTAGTTTTCTGTACCTAATTTGAGTGAAACTGCTCTTAGCCAGATCATACTGCACTCACACACACATAAACATATACATACTCAAACACAGTTGGGTCATTATGTCATATTGAATGTATGAATTCAAAACATAATAACTTAGGCATTTCAACATAAATCTTGATAACTTGGCTACACATAACAATTACCTTTATGTACATTTACAATTCATGCTTATGTGCACCACACAAAACTAAGCATCCCCTACACCCCCCCCCCCTACACACACAAACACAAACACACACATTACTCCCTTTTGTTTCACTTTTTTGGTTTTGAACTTCATAAAACACAGGTTTTCTGGCAGCCTGGTAGTATAATATTTTGTAATTTTGAATAATTTGTCTTCATTTTCTAATAGTTTTATTACCCTACTAGTATAGTATTTTAAAATAATATCTAAACTTTTTTACATAATTTGTAGACCAAAATAACTTTTAAGAAAAAGAATATGTACTGACTGGAATTCATAGACATCTTGATTAATCTGTCTTGATGTAGAAAACTGGTCTATTTCCTTTGTGTTTCTAATCCTTTTAACTCAAGAAGACAACTGATAGGTGAACAGTCTAATATTACAGAACATCTGACAAGGCACGTTTCATATCTGCAAGACTGGCCTGTCTCTTTAGATAACACACATGGGTGCAGATATCCTTCAGCCATTTCTGTGTGGTTGACATAAATATTCAGAAATAAGGAAGCATTTTAAAATATAGTTATGTATAACACAGGTCAGCACTGCAATGTGTTATAATTTTTTTTATTCAGAAAGGAGTACAGTGATACACAAATGGGCAGATTAAGAAATAAAACACTTTTATTTGCATATGCATATTACAGAATCAATTAATATATTTTTTAAACGAAGCATCTCGGTGTAACCCAGAAAAGCTCTGTTTGACATGCTGAGAGCTTGCAATAACAATGATAAAAGGTTTCTTTGAGTGGAACTTAATGAGCTATCAAGTTCAAACCTACTGCACCTGGTACGTCTTGAAATAGTTGTATGTGGTACGTGGAATTTCTCCTCATCCCTTAAGTTATACAGCCTAGGGTTTTGTCTTATACGTTGGAGGACAGCCTCACTACACTCAGTTTAAGAAGCCTAGGCAGAATGGAGTCGGCAATATAAACTACAAATGTCTACCAGTACCCTAGTAAAGGCTGTAAAAAATTCAGTAGCTTTTTGGGTTTGGAGAATACAATCCCTGTTCAACTGTGCAATGAAAATGTAATGGAGATACAGGAGTACAAGAGTGCTACAGTATTTTAAAGGCATAAAAATCATCTTCAAGAGACCAATGACAAGAAAAACAGAAAACAAAGTGGAAGGAAATCTTTGTGGCTTTTTTTATTTGTTGATATTCCTGGGGAATATGATGTGGATCGAATTACTGACCCTCCTATTGGGCACAGAGACCCACATGAGTGATTGGCAGCCTCTAAAGTGTTTTTTGCCAACTCAACATGCCATAAGATGGGAATCAAAGATAGAATCAATGTGATTGAAATTGAAAGAGCAACTACATAGGTGCCCAGGATCTATTAGCCTGAATAAGGGAGTATCACAGGAAATGTTGTTACATCATCATTACCATCATCATCTCCTTTCGGCTTATCCCGGTTGAGGGTCGCCACAGTGGAACAATGGTCTGCAGAACGATTGGCAGTGGAGTTTTACGGTGTCAAATTGCCAGCCCAGCGCCCAGCCTTACACAGAAGGCACACACACGCACACACTCACACCTAGGGCCAATTCTGAGTGTTCACTCCACCTACAGCAAGTCTTTGGGATGTGGGAGGAACCCAGAATAACCGGAGGAAACCCACGCGACCACAGGGAGTACATATATCACTCAAGCCTAAAACTCTGTATTTGTATATTTCTAGTTCACACCTATACTTCCTTTTAGCATTCAGAACTTTTTTGGGTCTGGCTTCTTAAATAAGTGACCTACTAGTTAATAATAGGCAGTATTAGAAAGAACAGGGAGTTATTAACAAAATGACACTAAGATTATTAGTCTACAATATCCTGGAGTGGGGAAATTAATTTTTGTTTGCACGCTGCAGCTAGAAGCATTCAAGCACATGTAGTAAACCCAATGATAAATATTTAATATAAATTGAATACATGTAATACTAAATGCTACTGTACTATATACAGTTCAGCATATTTCACATTTTATTTAGCATGAACATATATAATTGAGATAAGGACGGCATTCAAAAAGAATGTAGCACGCAAGTGTCTAAAACTAATTCCAAATTTTCTGATAATCTCTCAGTTGTCACTAATTATGGTGATGGTATAATATATATATATATATATATATATATATATATATATATATATATGAAAAGTAGGGTGATATTCGCTTTGAGATATAGTAAGAGATAGATGAGAGAACTAAAACCAATAAAATATTTGGATAAGTTGGAAGAACTTACATTGCTCAATACATATTCAATACCAACTGCCTTTAATGCAGTATTATCTCTTAAACCTATATTGTGAAAATGTCCCTTTAAGAAAGTTTAAAACTTTTTATTTAGAAAATATTGTCATAAAAATCCACAGCAGCATACCGGTTTCAGCAAAGCCTTCCACAGTGCTGGTTAAATCAGTACACAATAACTTCAACACATTGCATATAAACCCACTCCAATAAAACAATTAATACATATCATTAAGACCAGGTGAAAACAATGCCACCAGTATAATAATCCAACTGTGTTCCTTATTATTCAACAAAGTGTGCCACCCCATTTTATTACAACTATTAATATTTAGTCAGTCAATTATTGTAAACCTATATTTAGCTGTAAAATGTGCCATTACATGTTTATATAAAGTATTAGTCATATATTTATTTCGTACATCACTCATTTATTCTAAACCCGTTCAGCTTTACCGAAACCGGTATGCTGGTATGGATTTTTATGGCAACATTTTCTAAATAAAAAGTTTTCCACTGCAGTTTGGTGCTGGCCATTGTTTTTCTCATGAGGACTTTGCTTTTTAGCTGTGCACAGTGTTTTGAGGTTATTGTGTACTGATTTAACTAGCAGCGAGGAAGGCTTTGCTGAAACCGGTATGCTGGTGTGTATTTTTATGGCAACATTTTCTAAATAAAAATTTTTACACTGCAGTTTAGTGTTGTCTGTTGTTTTTCTTGTGAGGACTTTGCTTTTTGGTCATGCACAGTTGCCGTACTGGCATGCTTATTGTATTGTGAAGCTTTTGGTGTAGTGCACGTTGTTGGTGTTGTTGCTGCAAACCTTCTCCTTTATTTGGCATCCCTGGTTTGGCATTCCTTTGTTATGTCATTTGGATTCTTTGAGTCATTTTTATGCTGGAGAATATATGGAATGGTGATTTACAAGCAGTGCTGTCCGGGCTGGTATCAGAAAAGGATGACTTGCATATTTTTGAGACTGTTTTTTCCACTCCAGATTTTACAAGTACTGAATTGGTTACAGCTTCTAGTTGTTCTGAGGCCTTTGAACAGTTGACTGGTTTAGTTAGGAAGCTGCAAGCATATGTATGGCATTTGAAGTTGTTGAAAGTATATAACTCCAAACAATTTTGTCCATGGGGGTTACAAGTATATATGCAGCCTATGGTTCATGAAACAGATGATATTTTATTACAGGAGTGGGCTAAAGTGCAACAAACAGCATCTATGCTGTTTGTACATGTATTGGCTGCATTTTACAAATGCCAGGTTACTAAAATGTTTACCAGGTCATGCATGGAACAAATTAAAACATTTTTTGGCCATGATGATTATGTCAAACAGTTTGAACTCTTTTTGCCTGTAGTAACCTCTTATGCATGGGAATTCCAGGCTAGAAAAGTTTAAAAGTTTAAATGTGACTCTAGGGATTATATGCAAAGCAAAGTTTTTTCTACGCAGAAAACCTTTAGGCTTGCTCATGGCTGCAGTACATCATTTGGAGATCGGAGTACAAGCAAGGAATGAAATAATAAAAAAAGACCTATGTCTATACTGAAACAATCTGGTGGCCATTTGGAATCTTCGACGAAATAATCTTCTTCTTCTATTGATATAGAATTTGAAATTGTTGGTGAATCACCTATAGCAAAAAAGAAATACCCTTTAAGAAAAGCCAGAGAGCTGGACGTAGGCATGCAAAGAGATGGAGGAACATTGGAAGCATTATTTCGGCTGATAATGCTGAAATAAATTTTGAATTGGTTGTTCATAATGTTTCATCTACTAAATTGACTGTTGTTGAAATAGAGGTGCTAAATAAGGGACTGGGATTTGTGCCAACATATGCAGTGTCTGAGGAAACATTAGTAAATGATGTATTACAGTTTTGTAGGAAACCTAATTTGTTATTATATTTTGGGAATGTTGCCATGACTGATAGACAGTTTGTATTTAAACGCTCCTCTTTTTCTCCACCCATGAATAAACATGTCTTGGTTTTTCAACAGCAAATGCTATGAGATTTACATTTTAATTTAAGAAAAGTAATAACAATTTCCCTGATGAACAAGGTCATGCTTTAAAATGTTTACAGGGGAAACATGATGTGGTTATTACACACGCTGAAAAGGGGGGGGGGGGCAGTGGTTATTTCAGACTATTATTTGTATGTTGAGGAAGCTATCACCCAACTAATGGATGTACAGTTGTATGAAAAAATGGTGTTGGATCCAATTTAAAGTTTAAGAAAGAAACTGATAACTTTTTGATGTTGGCTTTGGAAGATGGTATTATTAATAAAAGTAGTGTGTATCATTTTACAGTGTCTGAACTTTCTCCCTAGTATTTATATATGTTACCAAAAATACATAAAAATGCTTCAATTTCCCCCAGGCAGACCTGTAGTTTCTGGGCATGGATCATTGACAGGGACTCTGTCCACATTTCTTACATAGTATTTGAAACCATTATTAGCATATGTAAGAGCTCGTATTCAGGATACTACAGTTTCTGAATATTGTGAATGATATGCAGCTGGATGGCACATGGTACATGTGTACATTGGATATTAAGGCATTTTATACTAATCTCCCCTACTGGGCAGGGTTGCAGGCAGTTGAATTTTGGTTGGATAGGGCTAATATGTATAGCCCTGGGTTTAACATGATTTTGTTGTGTTTAACTGAACATGTGTTAACCAAGAACGTCTTTTATTTCAATGGTGACTGTTTTTTGCAATTGGCTATGGGAGCATCTTTTGCTCCCATTTATGCCAACCATATAGAGGAACAACTGATATATGACATCAGTCACAATATTTATATTTCTGAAATTGATGTATGGAGACAGTATTTAGATGACTGCTGGCTTATATGGAAATCGGATGAGATATATTTGGATGAGTTTATACAATACTTGAATGATAATGTGTGAGGATTACAATTTACGGTTAATTACCATCTGCATGAGATAGCGTTTTTGGATGTGTTCATAGTTAAAACTGTGGATGGTACTCCTGAAACTTCACTATATAGGAAGGAATTTAGTTACAATTCTTTGTTAGAAGCCAGTAGTTGTCATCCTTCATACATTATTCATACTATTCCCAAGTCACAATTTCTTTGTGTGGGAAGGATTTGCTCATCTGATGATGAGACGTATAAGCAAAGTGATGACCTTATGGAAAGATTCTGTGCAAAGGGATATAAACCCTATATTTTACAGTGAGCTCGTAACTATGCTTGGTCCATGGATAGAAGTACTTTGTTAACGTACAATGTTAAGAAAAAAGGGGAAAGAATGGTTCATTTTGGTTACTAGTTATGGAAGCAATACCAAATTGTTTTGTGAATTAGTGGATCATCACTGGGGAGCACTGATGTTGAATGACAGGTTGATTGAAATATTACCATCTAGATGTAAGTTCACCTATCGTAGAGGTAAAACTATAGGAAATTATTTGAACCACTATAAAAATAATGTTTTTAAGGGTGGTAGCAAACAATTTTCCCTTGAAGGCAGACCACTGGTTGGGTGCTTCCCCTGTGGGAATTGTTCAGCATGTGAATTTATAAT
>NC_056739.1:1134735929-1134775929 GCF_019279795.1 Protopterus annectens
CGTCACAATGAGGATGAATTATTTAATGCAAATACTGTAAAAGTCAACATTTTAATTCAAATTATCAAAATCACAGTAAATTTTCTGGAAGTTCCTATTTTCTTTACTCTGTAGTGCCTTCAGTGGTCAGCGCTACTGTGGAATACCGGGCATCCTTGGGGGGGGGGGGGGGTCCTTCTACCTATGGTAAGGGCAGAATGTCTTCCTAAGCAGTTAAACACTGCTTGATCCTAACCATCATCTTGAATGCTACTGTTTTCGCAGGAAATGTCCAATATTCTCAGAATAGACAATACTGTCAAATTATACATTTCACATGTAAAAGGATATCTGGTCATCTCACTGGTCAGAGCTGTTAGAACATGTAAGCTCATAACTGTTTATTAAGGTATACTTTAAACAGAATACATGAGTGGTTTTATCAATGAGTTCATGAAAATAACATAGCAGAGATGTACAACATGACTGACTTGGAATTTCTAAATGGATTGCACTTTAGATATGTGATGCACAACACATATTAGACTATTATAACTAATGCAATCAGAGTGCAAGGTATGTCCTTCTCATTACACAGAAATGTAAATAAATTATTGTCTGAACTGCAGCACAGACTAAACTAGTATTTTTTCTGAGCAATGGATTTATTACATCTGCTGTGTCCTTGTTTCAACATATAAGTGTTCTGAGCTGTATCGTATCCATTGATAAAAATATATGCTAGAAGACCAGGCCTTATTATCATGATGCCATCAGTGGCAGCTGGTGGCTTCAAATCAAAGGGGGGGGGGGGGGGCTGCAGGAGACAGCTAAATTAGTGTGGTCAACGGGAAGTGGTGTGGCCAGCTACAAAGGGATGGGGCTGTGATAAAAAACGCAAAAACTGGGACTTTAATTAAATACGCTGCTCTGGGTGCCAAACCGTCATTACGAGAGTCCAATCAAGAAAAAATGAAGTATAGAAGAAAAAAAATATTTCAATGCATTGGCTACATGACAGCTTACTTAATATCTAGATGGAAACCAAAAGATTGTGAGGCATGAAAAAATAAGTTACTTTTTAAATACATTACTGGAATGCCAGCCAAAATCAAGTATAAAAGAACAAGCAGCACTCAACTCAAATCACTTCTCCTTGCACTGCAGTTATAATTATAATTTATATTCAGCTTTATAAAAGTATCAAGTAACATGCAATCTCTGTGATACCCCACCTTGTAAAAATGTTTCTTAGCCAAACGCTGCCTGAAAACAACTATCTACTTGTTTCATGGGGAAAACATGATCAAAGTAAAAAATGAACAGCAAACAAGAAACAAGCTCAAGATAAATTACTTAAAGGATTACTGTACAGGTTATGGACCACACATGATAGATTGGCATTCTGTTTAGTTTACGGGTAAAGCCTGCAAAGATGACTGCAAGTCTCCAACAAATGTAATGAGCTTCTGAAAATACTGTAACCTGTCCTTTACTACAAATACTGTCATATGCATTTCAATACCTAAGGCTTATACGCAATCTAGTTATGGAAATATTCTCTGCATGGCAACTAGAAAAAGGCTTTCAATGTTGGTAATTCTTTATCAGTATGCTTATTAAAGCTTACTTGCATCTTAAAATCTCAGACAAGCTTACCTGATGGTCATTAAAGCATTGCTACTTAAACACAGAGCAACATGCTCTGCAACAACATGCATTTTATGAATAAAAAGAAGCATAAATCAACAGTATAAAAATATGACAGAAAACCAGAGCATTCTGCAAAATCAAGGACAGATGAAAAGCCACTGTAGTACTTGTTTCTACCTTGGATGGGAGGATACTCTGCAGACTTACACTGCATAACTGCTCCTTGCCTTGCTTGGACACATACAGAGTCACTATGTGGGGGAGTGAGATGCAACAAGTATGTCACAATTTGAAATGTCTCTGGCTGATGATGATGGCCCTGAAACATTTGTCATACCTCAACCTCAGAGCAAGAAATCTGGACAAAGCCGTAAATAGAAGTGGGACAAAGGCCCAAAAATAAGGACAATTTTTAAATATTGCTCTTATAAACTTAGCACGATAATAGAATAGTAGGTCTTGCATTAGTATGCATTTTCTGAAGGGTATGAAATCTGAAACTTTTCTAACTTCAATTTTTAATAATTTGCCACTAATTTGCCAGAAAACTACAATTTTATGAAAAACAGGCCAAAAATGTGATGCAAAAATATAAAGTAGCCATACAATACAGCTGGGAACCTGTCAAAAAAGGGACAAATTTTTAATATTAGTACTGTTAACTTGAGCAGCTGACAAAATAAGAGAATCTACATGCATTTCTGAAATTAAAAGTAATTATTCTAATCATTATAATTATTTATTAATTGTAAACCCTCCATGTTTTTTTTCCAAATTTGTTATTTTGCAGAGGGATAATTGGGGGGGAGCAACATTTTGAGCTAAAATCGGGGAGAGTTGAGAGGTTTGGATATACCTAATTCTCTAAAGCAATTTATTTGCTCGTACCTCTCAACCTCTTAATGCAGGAAATCTGGACAAGGCCAAATATATTGGGGGAACATACAAAGAGTACTAAAAATTGCTCTTGTATAAACTTAGACAGTTGACAGAATAACAGGTCTTGTTTTAGCATGCATTTTTCTGAAGGATATGAAGTCTGAAACTCAATGTCTGTCATTATTTAGTGACTTCATTCCTAAATGATTTGCCAGAAAACCACAAATGTTATAAGGAACAAACCAAAAATAAGAAGCAAAAATTTATTCATTCTGCAAAAATCTGGACAGTTAAGAGGTATAGTTCAGCTGGGGCTGAGTTTGCTGCCCCCCCATTCACAAAATCATGGTCAAATGGGGTTTCCCCCCTGCAGCTATTCAATGTCCCATTACTGGGCTATTTCACCCCATTTACCATAAACACTGTAATCTGCATACTGCTTTACCTCTATGATGATTTGGATTTCATTTAAAAGTTTTATTTTACATTTTACAGCACAAACACTATAGACATCTGCTAAACAAAGCAATGCAGTTTCACAATGAAAATAGACTTAGCATTAAAACCTCTCTGCCCTTGAAACTCACATTCATTGAAGCAGCATCAAAACCCACATTCAAAGAAAATTAATCTGGATAGTGGCAAATAAAGATTAACTTTGGGCTGTTTTCAAATCATAGGCCCATTGCACATAGGTTCATAGGTTCATAGGTTTATACTAGGCTATCTGCCCTAAGGCATTTATAAGCCTAGCCCAAAGTTTTGTGGCTTACGCCACCCCTTATATGAAAAAATACTGTACCCATTAGTTTGTTGTGCCTCTGTCCAGCAGTGACACAGAGATGATTCCCGGGGTAAACCTACGATCTCCCATCCACAGGTCAAGATTTCTCTTGAACAGAGCCAGTGAGGTGCTCTGCCTCACATGGACCGGGATTTTATTCCACAGCATAGGGAGTCTCTGAGTGATAAATCTATCCCTCCAGCACGCCCTATTTATATCCGTGCTAAGGTTTAAGTCGCTTGCTCTAGTGGTTTTGTTGGATTTGGATTTTTTGAGGTGGAGCATGTCCATTAATTCCGGGTTGGACATGGCCTTGTATGTCAGGCACATGTCACCTCTGAGCAGACGGTATGCGACTGAATAGAGCTGGAGTTTCTTCAATCTGGCAGCATATGACAGATTTTGGAGTCCCTTTATCCTTTTGGTGAGGAACTTTTGGGGTCTCTCCAATTGCTGCAGATGTCAGGTGAGATACATCCCGAATGGGGCATTGTACTCGATCATTGGTCTGATAAGTGAAGAGTACAGGGGAACAATGACCTCACTAGATCTGGATGTGAATCCCTTCATGATCAGATGGGCAATGTAGAAGGTCTTTCTAACCACTTTAGCAACGTGAGTGTCAGAAGAAAGGCCACTGTCAACCTGGGTCCCCAGGTCCCTGATAACCTCTTCTGTGCTTAGTGGATTGCCACCTATATGGTAGCTTGGGGTTACCTTGTTTTTCCCGAAGGGTATGACTATACATTTTTTGGCGTTTAACTTCAGGCCATGGCTCTGGCACCAGCTATCTGTTTCCGTGAGTCCCTTCTGAAGGATATCCGTGTCCGATGCACTTTCCACTATGAGTGCTCGTATTTTTTTACTGATCAGGGGTGACTTCCCTTTTATGGATTTTGTTCTATCATGTAATAGCTTTCTCCTCTTATTGTAAAGTTTGTTAATGGCTGGGGTCCACCAGACTGGACGTTTGCGCTTTGTGGAAAGAGTCTTGGTTTTATTTGGGATTGCCTGATCCATGCAGTCCTGGAGGTGTTCATAGAAGGCATTTGTAAGGGCTTCCGCAGTTTGGGTTGTGGTTTCCACTGGCTCAGGGGCCTCGAAGGATACCACACCAGCCTTGAGTAGTGTGAAGTTTGCTTTAGAGAAGTTCTTCACTGTGGTCTTTTTTGTTTGGGGTGGGGGCTGGATGTGGATTTCCAGTGAGATTAGTTTATGATCAGATCTCACCAATGAGGGATATACTTCTGGTGTGGAGCATTTTGTCCCCATGTTTGTGATAATGAGATCTAGTATATTTTCTCCTCTCGTAGGAACAGTGACTAGCTGTTCCATGGCATTTGAATTTATGAACTCCAGGAACCATTGGGCTAGAAAGTTAGGACTTGAGTAATGTTCCCAGTCTATATTCGGGTAGTTGAAGTCACCCAATATGATGGTGTTTGGAGATACATTTATACCCTCCAGTGTCTTCAGGAAGGCTGTGTGGGGTTCCTGAGTTTGAGAGGGTGGCCTGTAGCATGCTACAATTTGTAGAGCAGTTTTGCCTATGGTTAGTTGCACCTGGATGGTTTCCGAAGCTTCGTGCGTTGCCACCAACCTGGAGGTGTGGGTGTCCTTTATGAATATGGATACGCCCCCCCCCCTTTTGTGGTGTGGTCCGGGTTTTGGGGCCGGAACGCATGATATGAGGTAAAACCTAATAGTGCCGGGGTGCTCTCAGGAGCCTTGAACCAGGTTTCAGTTACAGCACAGACATCAATGTTCTCCATACTGAGAAGGGCCTCGAGTGCGTGCATTTTGAGATTTAGACTTCTGGCATTGAGCAGCATTACCCTCAGTTTCTTCCCATTTTTGTTTTCTAGGGTGGTAGGTTTAGAATTTGAGCCTTGCCTAAAAAGGCACTATGGGGGTGGCAAGAGCCTTAGCCAATATCCGGAATCCCAGGGATGACAGGTGCAAGCCATCCCTTGCGAAGCAGCATGGCTTGTCAAGCATGTCATCCCAGGCAGACAGACACTGGATCCCCTTTGAATGACACCAGACATTAAGCCAATTGTTAAAGCTGATCATCTTGTCTCTATATTGTGGCATCATTCTTGGTGAAGGAAGGATACTGCTCAGGGTCAGGGTCATACCTGCCTGGGCTACATAATCAGAGAGCTCCTCTATGTCTCTTTTCATGTAGTCCAGGGAGGTACATCTGAGGTCATTCACACCAGCATGGACAATGACTGTGTCATATTTGTACTTGCCGTGGAGTGACCCGAGTGCTTGTGTTATGTGGCGGATTCTAGCGCCCGATAGGCAGCTTACTGTGACCCTCTGCTTGTTCAGCCTGGTGAGTGGGACGTCAGTGTGTCTGACTATAGAGTCACCTATGACAAGTATGTTTGGTGTTGTATTTGGCCTTAAGGGCTGTGACTGCTTTGCACACTGATTTTGTGGTTTATGTGTTGCTTGTGGGGTGTCTTGAGGTAGCAGTTGTTTGGGTGTCTGCTTTGGAGGCCTCTGCTGTTTAGGTAAATTTTTACTCAGAGCCTCCGAGTATGTCTTTGTGTGTTTATGTGTTTGATTCAGTGGTGTGGTAGCATTATGTGAGGCTGGTTTTGTGGTGTGTGTAGTTGCCTTCTCCTCCTGTCTGGTCTTGCCAGTCCTGAGTTGAGAGAGCTCAGCCTCCAGTTTGGCTAAATAGCTGCATCTCTCGCAAGTATTTGTGTTAACTGTTAATGAAACATACATGTGTTCTTTGATACACCTTCCTGATTGAATTAAATTATATTCCTTGTATACTACAGTACAGTTGTTAGAGAGCATTTTAAATTTATTGTTAACATTTTTCCAGTAAACAACAAAACAAAATCCATGCACCAATAATGACAAAACTGCCCAATTCAGAACTTTTCCATCATAAAAGTCCACTCAAACTTCTACAATCCACCAGTATCAGTAAACATGCACAATCTCTGTAGAAGTACAAGTCATCTAAATAATTCCACATTAAATACATCTGTAACTAATGAAGACGTTGCTGCTAGCACACAACTTTATATTTCATTGTTTCATCTACAAATAAAGTGCCTGTTGCTCTTGAGGAATAAATTGCCTATGCTACATTAAAAAATGACAGGCTAGTAATTATGCAATAGGGAATGGATGGCAAACTGATAACAGGTTCATCATTACTAGGTATCTCCACCAAAGAGGACATTCTTAGGACTGCAGCATCCACCCCTTTTAAAAGTACAACACAGTACAGTATCAGTAATGCATCTATATACTGTGGGAGTAGAACCCACAGTCTTCTGCATCAAAAACAAGTATAATACCTGTTGTGCTATTAACAACACAAGCAAACACAGCCTAAGCAGTACTAAACTTATTTTCAAGCTCTCAGCTCCTTGTAAAATACATTCAACACTCAACTGTATCTCTCAACTTTGAAGCACAAGAAATCTGGAAAAGCCAAAATTTATTGAGGGGGGGGACAAAAGTCCAAAAATTAGGGACACATTTTAAACATAGCTCGCATGATCTTGGAAAGTTGCTAGATTAAAAGTCTTGAACCCAGGACCCTGTGCATTACAGTCAGAGCAACATACCACTATGCCAAAAGAGCTGTTTCTTGAAAGACAGGTAGACTGAAACTTAAATGGCCATCACTTAGTGAATTCAGTTCTCACCATAGCTCTCAACTTCTTAGCACAAAACACCTAGACAAAACCAATAATGGGGGAATACAGCCCCTAAACATATTGAATGAACTCAGTTCTCACCATAGCTCTCAACCTGTTAGCACAAAAAACCTGGACAAAACCAATAATGGGGAAATACGGCCCCAAAAATAGGGACAAATTTCAAATATTGATCTTATAAACAGAAATTTGCTAGAATAAAAGGCTTTGTGTTACCATGTACTTTCTGAAGAATATGAAGTCTGAAATTCAAATACCTGTCATTATTTAGTGAATTCAAAATCCAGAAAAAGCAGAGATTCTGTTAGGAACAGAACAAAACTGAGGCAAAAATTTCACAAGTGGTGGTGGGTAGGGAATTCAAGCTCTTGCTACCTACTCCCAAGGTACAGAGTTTGATTCTAGCCACCACGTATATTTCCTGACTTCTTTCTAGCTACTGGGGCATTTAATTACACACACACACACACACACACACACACACACACACACACACACACACACACACTTAGGGTCGCAAAACAGACTTAGAATCGTATTATAAAACGGGACAACTTTGTAGTGTTTACTGTGATGTAGCGCAGTAAGAGTGCATTAAACTAGATGGTGTAGCAGCTGTATAAAGCAGCAGCCAAGGACTGAAATACACTACTTGCTAAAATATACATAAAGCAGCAGAAAGCAGGGTTCCCACAACCTAAGGTTGTTAGTAATGTTAAACAAGTGCCAACAGCCTAGTTTTTTTAATTACATAAGTAGTGGTACATGCCTTGTTAGTTTATTTTTGGTTGAAGCAGCAGCTGCTGGTCTTTGCTAATCCTGATTGCTGGGGGGGTGGGGGCTACAAGGAAGCCAAATGAAATGTTTGAAGGTAAAAACAGTTGTGGACCTACCAGAAAAGGCAAAGAAAGGGATGAAAGTTAAGTGGTATTAACAGGACCTGCAGAAGGAGGAAAAGCAGTGAGAACACAGGGGTAGGAAAAAAGGGAGCAAGAAAAAGTTAACAGTGAGTGATTTTTAACAATCTCTACCAGGAAAGGCAGAAAACACTACAATAATTAAAGATCTACCTATAGTACTATTGAACAACTTTTAGTAATGTCAAGCAGTCCAAGTATGTGCAAGAATTAACTACATATAACTGAGCAGCATTGTAACAAACCTTTGATGCATAAAAATATCAACATTGAAATATCGCTTGCTATAGCAGACATGTAAACTAAAAACTAAAATAATAATACAGTATCAAACTGTTGCAAGGGTAAACCACGTGACCACTTCACGTTCAGTAAACTAAGTATGTAATCATAACAAACAAGAGTCAATATACTGCTCTAGCCAGAAAAAATAGGAGTACAAATGCAGTAAATACAATAAACAACTTCTAATACAAAACATACACACACACACACACACACACACACACACACACACACACACACACACACACACACACACACACATACACACGCACATACCCTTCCGTTAGTATAAACAAGTACCTGCAGAGAGTTTCCAGCTTTTGTAATGTCAGCCAAGCTCCAGTTTCAAAACCAAAAGCCCCGCAAGAGCCAAAGTCCTGTACTTCCTGCGGGAGCAGGCTCCAGCCTGCAGACATTGCAGTCTGATCCCCTTCCAGTCTATGCAGTTGTAACTGCATAGACTTCTGAGATCTTTGCTGTTGCAGGCTGTCTTCATAATCTGGACTGTCTTACCAGCAGTCCGGATTCTGTGCGCATGCTCCATACTGGTTCAGTAGTAGTCCGGACTCAGCAAATGCAGCATGTGCGCATGGGCGAGTTCCAGACACGGGAAATACCACGAGTGCACATGTATGAGTTCCAGGACTCGTGTTTGTTTTTTATTTATTTTTTCTTTTGTTTTTTTATTTCTTTCTTTCTTTTGTACATCTGGAGGGGAGCTGCAGTCCTGCAGCCCAATAGCATGAGCCACCCCTGGATGCCATTCATTTTTCACACTTTTTATCCTTCGTTGATCAAATGTTAACATTTTCTAAATATAAATTTAATGAGAGCTACGTTTTCAGATTACAGCTTTTCTAAATTCTGTCATCTGTATTCTCTTAACTTTCGATGTAAACCCCCAGTCACTTTGTTATCATTTATTACATTGTGTCTGCTCTTACCATGCTTAGAAATGTAATTTCCAGAAATGGATACATTATCTAATTCTTGTTCTTCCTTTCTGAATAGTTAAGAATTATACTGTAACTAGAATACTTTTTTTTACCTCAAGTAAATTAATGTTTTTGCTGCTCAGAAGCATTTAATTAACTGCATTCATTAAGTTACACTGAATCCCGAAGATTTCAGCTTTGACTGGTGAAATGTCTGGCAAAGCCACATCTACCAAAACCAAAATCTGACCCTCACATTTTCTCTGTACTCCAAGCACCCTACTAAATGTACAGTCAAAACAGGATTTTGCAATGTTAATATGGGGTGACTCCCTTCAAGGTAGTCTTCAGTGCTACCTTTACACAAGCATCTCTCAAATGGTGAGGCCAGCTAAACCTAGGGGGATTTTTCTGGAAAGACCCTTGCAAGTATGAAAATACTGTGTACATAAACCAGTGACCGTTTTATGTGAGATCAAACTAATGCAGAAGGATAGTGGTCAATGAATATGTTTGTCTGACTGAAAATCAACAGTAAAGGAATAATGTACTAAATTATATCATTCTTTTAAGTGGGTGTAAATGTATTTTATACATAAATATATATTAGCCTATTTTAATCAAAAATATTCCTGTAAGTGATAGATGTAATTGATTGGTGCATTTGGCTGACCATTTATTTTGATGTAAAGTGGAATGTATGTTTGTGCAATATGTGAAGGCAAGGTCTGTGGTACAAACATCATGTTAAATACATTACTGTTGATTATTTACAGATCATAATTCGGGTCAGTTGTGGACAAATATTGCATATTTTAGTCAAACATGGACATATACTGCATATTATTTACAAGCATTCCATGGCAGGGATAGCTACCAGGCAGTGTGAACCTTGATTCTAGATGATTTTCACTGTTGAAGTGACACCCCAACCCCATGTTCAAAAATGGGAAAAGGGGTTATGGATGAATGGATGGATTTACAAGCATTGGCATTTGTCCAGCTTGTAATTGGCATTTATGATAAGTAAATTCAAATGTGCCATATCTCTGTTAACAGAGTAGCAATTTATTAAGGTTTTTATATTTAGAGAAAACATTAACATTGGTGAGACTATACATGAATTATGTTGAAAACACATACATATGCACTCTACAGTAATTAAACAATAACCAAAGACTGGGTGTGGTATCATAAGATTTCCCCATGGATTGCATGGTTTGATCACTAGAACAAATTGTACGTTTGTATAATTGTACTATCATACAATGGTGTGGATGAACTACCACAGCAGGGCTAGCCACCATAGGGTATAAACCTTGGCTCTAGATGATTATCACTGTTGAAATGACACCCTCACCTCATGAGCAATAAAATGGGAAAATGGGGTTGTGGATGGATTGATGGATACAATGACAATTATTTAAGAAATGAGGTTTGATAACAAATGAATTTGTCCAGGAAGATCTTCAGGTGGGGATTAGATAAATATAGTAGTAGGAATTAAGAAGATGGGGGGTTTAAATGAGAATGAGGGGTGATGGGGAGGAAATGAGGTAAGGGTAGGGAGGGGCTTAAGGGGTTTAGGCAAGTGTAACTGGGTAAGGAATCACATTTTGGCATGAACTTGCTCCCCCCCTCCCTCCCCTATTGTGGTTATTTTATCAGTCTGGGTAGGGTGGAGAAGAGGAGCAGGCTTGCCCTCTTCTGTCCCCCCTCAGGTGTTTGATGTTTAATTCAATGAGCTGGGAACTGAGCAGCTGGACGCTGCTTGATAAGTAAAATAAGTGAGTGGGGATAAGCTGCTTATTTGGCTGGATGTATAATTCAATAAATGTAAATGAAATGAGTGGTGGTACGCTGCTTCATAAGTAAATGAGTGGAGGTATGGACGCTGCTTACTGGGTCAGGATGAGTGGGGTCACTCTGTCCTAGTTAACGTTACATGGATGTTATGCTCAACTATACCATGTGTCAGTTGTAATTAATAAATATTGGTTAACAAAATTATGTTTATGGAAGTTTAATAAAGGTCGTCAAACATCATTCAGTATGATGTCTTTATTGAAGGGGGCCAGGGCAAAGAAAGAACTTGCTTACCTTTCTTAAATAATGTCTTTGTAGGATAGAACTTTAGTCTTCCCACTTCTTTCCATGCTTGAACAGAGAATCAGTGCAGTGCAAGACAATAGAGAAAAGGGCGTCTCTTGCTACTTTTTAAAAATACCAAAAACTTTCTGAGGGGCAGAGCACAATTCAAGGATAATCAGTAACATTTTTGTTCCTGTAGTTTTGAGGAACGTACCTGAATTTTCTCATATTTTGCTCTGTCCTAAGCTGTTATCCATCATATAGCAATAGAAAGTCTGGCCACTCGATGGCGCTATAGCAGCCAGACATTTTTCTATTGGTATGTCCTCACTTTTATAATGTGAGTTTGGGATTTTAAAGTTATACTTTTGAGAATACTGAAAGTTTCAGCATTAGGGGTAGGACTATGTGTGTGTCAGTGTTTATGGGTTAGAGTTAGAGTAAGGACTAGGGGAGAGGATAGATTTAGTGTTGTACATGTGTGCTGCTGTATGTTATGTGATTTGTATGTCTGAGTGTCATGTGTAATTCTGGTGTTACAGAAAAGGTCTTTACTAAGGTAAGGTGTAGGGGTGGGGTCAGAGTCACTGACAGGGCTTAGGTTAGGGTTAGTGCACAGTAGTTAGGTGGTCGGGGGGGCAAAGCATGTGCTATGTGACATGCCCCTTAACTCACATCCTCAGATGTACAAGCAGACGATGATTCTTCATTCCTGTCCCTCATTGAGTGGTTCCTCCAGTAACTGAAGTTCTACCCAGTCCCTGTATGCCACAGTGTCGGACATGGATAAATGGAATAATTAGTGTTCTGCTTTGTGGGATACATGAAATATCTTCTACTGCAAGATTTGAGAACCCAGTTGTGTGACTCATAGCTTCAAACCCACTTTAAAACTGATTCCCTGTAATATCAGAAGTACTCCCTCTATACTTCAGTTTTGCACTTTTCATGACTTCAGACCCATTGACAACTGTGGTGGAATCTATATATTTGTGAAGGAACATATTATCTCCAGGTAGATCCTGAGGGACCAACAAAATGAACTCACTGAACTACAGATCAAATAAGGTAGGATTCATTTCTTATTTGTCCCCTGATCACAATGTAACATTCTTCAGTGTTCTAAATGATCTCCCTGTTAGCAATACACCATTATTTTGTGTGACTTTAATAACTCTTCAGTAAATTGGGACACCTATACCTCCAATGCAGGATATGCCCAAAAATCCTAGACTTTATAAATAAAAACTCCATTAAGCATTCTTGACCTGATACTTTCAAATATGGCCATCTGTTGCATTGTTGTCCTCTGGTATCTCCTTCCCCATTGAAGTCTGATCATAAACTATGTCATTCTTCTTTAAACTCCCAAAACCCACTACAGCAAACACTGCTAAATTTAACAAATAGAAACATGTGAACCTCAAGCTACTCTATGATGAAACATCAGAATTCACTTATGATGGCACCACCCCTAACATCAGTACAGCTGTAAACTTCACTAAGGAATTTGACAACTATTTCGAAAAATGCAGAGATAGCTGTCCATATGTTATGTTAATTCATAATCTTTATTTAAGAGACACTTTAAATAATATATTTGGTACTAGATTCCAGATATGATTGTTTTTGATGTTCCCGAACTGTTCCAGTGGTTTTAACTGCTACTGCCTAAACATCTGCTCTACATAATACTTAAGGGAACTATATGCACGTGTAAAGCATTTGCAGTCATATTGTCCTTCCTGACTTAAAATGTGCCTATTACAAAAAAAAAAATCGCTGTTGGGTGTTTAAAATATACTGACATGTTGAACATCCATAGAAATCTGCATTTGTTGTGCTTTTTATTCTGGCTGAAACCAACATATCTGAAAGGCTTTCTGCATTTCTGAACAGTACTTTCAACTGCTGTTGTGCAATGTAATTAATTTCTACATCAAACACTGATACTGGCCAGTATTTAAGGAGCACCTTCCTTCCTTACTTTACCTAAGTGGGGAACAAATGTTATTTACTATCACTCAGGGAGTCCGTATAACCAAACTCCAACAGAAGGCCTTTGTATGATTCAACTCTCACATAAATTCAGTAATGAATCCTGAGTATAAACCCTTTGTGATAGTGCAGAGAATATTCTCTCTCTCTCGTCTACATTCTCCAAGCTCCCAAATACCAGTGCTTCAAATAGTAGGTGTAGAAGCCTAGATGCATCATGAAAGAAAATGTTCCCCAAAGTTACCTTCCTACTTATCCTGGGTTCGATCCTAACATCTTTCTCACTTAACACCAAGCACAAGTGTGTTATTGCTAGATGGGCAACTTGCTTCATGAAAACAGAATCAGTAGTTTGCATTATCTAAAGGGAAATTATAAAATTCTTATGGTGTCACATCAGAAATAAAACGAGAATCAGTGAAATATCTGTAAAATGTTACTCGTTGTAGAAAAAGCTGATATGCAGAAAGGTACCTTATTTCTAGATAACACAACACAAAATGTGCCTAATTACATATAAACATAATAATGATTACAGTGCACGTAACCTGCAGAAAAAAAGAACTCGCATCATATTCAGAAAGAAATCACAAGCAGACAAAAGTCATATAATCTAAAAATGAATCATGATTTCACGTAATTACATTCCTTGGTATCAAGGTCATGAGCAGGACATCCTTAGACTTTACCAAAACATTTGATAATGTACAACAAAGCAAAGCCAACAAACAAATTGGGAAGGGCTGGTTTGAATCAGTGGGAAAAAAGACAAGTGTATAAACACTGCCTAGCAAATAAGCAACAGAGGGTCATTGTAAACGCAGTCCTCTCAGATGAAAGGACGGTGGCATATGGAGTAGCAAAGAAGTAAGCAGTGACATCAATCATCTTCAGTGTCTTCACAAAAAGGTAGGAAGGACAACTGTGCCTCTTTTATGATTACAGGATATTATGAAACAGGGCTGATATAATTATGGGCTTGATTTGTTACGCTTCACTAGAGTGTTGTACACAGTGAAGCAACATCTTAAATCTTACTCTTTCATATAACATTTCACTCAGGTTTGTTGGATAATGATGGAATATTGTTTCATATGTCATGACCATGACTGAAGCCCATCCAACTAGTTAACAAAAAAATAAATTAATAAATAAATTAAAGAAAGAAAAGAAGTTAAAAGGCTTACAGTGAGAGTTTGCATGACTGCAGGAATGTTGGAAGCAAAGACTCAATAAAGGAATATATAGACAGAGGGAGATGCAACATTATAAAAGGGATTGTAAAAACAGAGACACCCGATTGGTTGTCAGCAGTGTATAAAATATGTGTCATGGACAGTAAATGGTAAGTTCAGGCACTTTCCCCATAAAATGAACTTAGAAAAAAATGGTACCATTAAAATGTCAGTACCATTCTCTCACCTAAACACACACACACACACACACACACACACACACACACACACACACACACACACACACACACACACACACACACACAAAGATAACACAAAAAAGTCACACTAATTATGTTAACAGGAAGTCATACTATTTTGTTTTTCAAAGCAATTTATAATACTTGTTAAATCTTTCAGTTTACACTTCAGCCAAGGCAACACATTGCCACTCTGATCAACTTTGTTCCAACTAGCAAATATCCTTATAGAGCTCCACCACTTTCCCTATTTCTGCTGCCAAACTGTATCTACACGGCCTGTTCTTTTCCAAGCTTCATTTGGAATGCTTTTCTAGCAACTATTCATGGTTGTATGCATTATCATCAGGTAGCCAGATGCAACCAAATGAGGACAGGTGGTAATCCACAATCATTTATTTATCTACGTATTCAACATTTGTTTACCAGGCAATTGGGCTGGTCTGCACCCCCTTTATAGTTATTACCTCATCGCATAAAGTTTTGAAAGGTAGAGGTATGCTACAGTATTTGCAAAGAATATGCAGACACAAAAAAACATGCACACTTCACACAGATCGTAACCAGACATCAGGATTGAACCCCAAATCCTGGAGTTGTGAGGCAGATATGTTATTATTGAGTGTTTCTCCTGCACACAGTCAACGTTTTATTATACTTAATTTGAAGTGGTGGTTACCACACTGACACACTTTGTTTTGCTTACTACTACCATTATATAAGGAGGAAGTGCCCTCCTCTGGTGATAGCATTAATCACACTAGGCTGTTTTTTTCTCTCAAAAGATAATTAACATTTTCAACTAATTTCTTGGAAATTTTTTCTACAGTTTGTTCTAGTGTTTAAGGTTTTTTTAACAAACCATGTAAACTCTGTATACATAAAAACAAATATATTTTATTGAGTAAAATGTTTCCGTCCTTTATCCTGACTAGACTAAAGTAGGGGAGACAATCTGATATGTTTATTTCTGCATGTAAGCAGTTTTGTTAAAGAAATGCCATGGGATGCAAAATGAATATAATCACTATGTTATCAAGGAAGAAGTTAAACAAAAAGCCCAGCAGTTTGGCTTTCACTAAGTATGAGTAGAAATATGATGAACTGCAAGTCTGTGGGATACAGTGACACACAGTACTGGCTACTCATTTCTCATATGTACAACACTGCATTTGAGTTGAAACATGCCTACAGCATTTTTCACAATTACTTTCTTGTCCCCAACAACACATATTTCTTTTTCATCCCAAGCTCATCTCATATTTACCCACGGGGAAACTGAGTATTTTACAAAACGTTTCTTTAAAAAGATTTAAATTAAATGTTGTTGCATGGATTACAGCTGTTTATTTTATAAGCACAATAATGGGCTCAGGTGTGTGCATTGTACAGGTATTACCATGTTCCCAGGACTTGTAAGGCACTTCTCCTTTGAACAACACTACCTGGAGTGCAATAATATTTGCATAATGCACAGCCCTTTAAGACCTAATGCTAACATATCAAAATAGGAAGTGGACATAGGAGAAGGTATATCAGTCTGCATAACACGGTAAGGAAGCAGTGTATCCTGAAGGGCGAAGAAAGAAGTTATCAGAAGAAGAAAATGAGATGTTACTATTCCTCCCTACAGCTAGCTTTTAAAGACATATCTATAACTGGAAGCCATGCAGGTGTACTAAGGCGCATTCAGGAACTTCAGTACCACCTAGTAATTTTGTGGAAAGTAAATTTCAGCTATACTTTTATACTTTTCCTCACTGTTGTGTGAGCAGTGAGCTTGTAAGGGGGATGTGAGGTTTTTATTCACATGGACTGCAGTGCAGAGGGGTGTGTTGTTCTGGAAAAAAACATGTTTGCCAAAGGTGGCTTTCAATCATTTCATTTTGAGGTACTGAAATTTCCAACAATGAGTCAACATGAATCCTTAGAATTTTGTGTCCACATCCGAAGAAGTTATCACTGAAGGGAAATAGGTAGGACAGAGGCATTTCAAAGCTCTACAAGAAAATGAATCATGCCCTGAACTATGATCCACATAAAGGGAGAATGCAACAGTTTAATTTGTACATTCTTAAATAATGAAGCCAAAGAGGACACTATAAAAAGGTTCAGTACCTCAAGGACATCAGAAAAGTCCAAGTGTCTAGCATCTTTCAAAAGAAAATGATGCAAGAAAGAACGCCATCTAAAGATCTTTTGTTTGTTTGTTTGTTTTGCTTGCTTGTTTTGGTGATTTCTTTGCTTTTTATATCATTGGGTTAAAAAGCCACAATTTAGGTGGTGTGGCACTCAAAGGAGATATTTCTCTTTACTCTGAAGTAGAATTGACCTCAGAATTAATTATATGAAGAGCAGACCTTCATAGAAGATAAAACTTAAAAAAAAAAATGGGCTGCAAAAATTCAGTTTTGGTCTGAACTCCTTTCACAAAATATGTTTCAAACTGGTAACCTAAGTCATTTCTGTATTGTTTGTTATGCCTGCATCCAGTTTGATTTGGCATGTATTGCTCTTGGCATGCAATAGGGATTGTAGAAATCATACTGAGCTCTATAGACTTGCAACTCAGTATGTTCACACACTTGGTCTTAACACTTCTCAGTAACTGTGTATTCAGTAGACTAAACAATAGTAACAACATTGCTTTAGCTATGCTAACTGGGGCATAAATTAATGCTGTTGGGTAAACTAAAAAAATAAGTAAACTCCTCGGTCAAATAAGGAAGATAAGTACATTCTTATTACCCGAAAAAGCTGCACCAGCGGGGTCCTCTTAAAAATAGCAACCAGGTGACTTCTGGAAACAAGGAGAAACACGCCTCTCAATTGTACAGATTTTGGCAGAATGTCCAGATTTTTTACTCATATTTTTGGCCCATTTATCATAAAATTGTGGTTTACTGGCAAATTATTGACAAGTCATTCAAGACTGAAGACAAAAAATAATGACAGACATTTAAGTTTCAGACTTATACCCTTCAGGAATTCCATGCTACAGCAACACCTGTTATTCTATTGAGTTCTAAGTTTCTAACAGCAATCCGAAAAAGTGATGAAATGAGTGTTCAAATAAGACCCCAAAACTCCAGAAGGAACACTCGTGATGAGGCAAAGCACCAGAATCAAATTCTTTATTGTAG
Organism: Protopterus annectens; assembly: GCF_019279795.1. Classification (NCBI taxonomy): domain Eukaryota; kingdom Metazoa; phylum Chordata; order Ceratodontiformes; family Protopteridae; genus Protopterus; species Protopterus annectens. Next base: position 1,134,753,724 of record NC_056739.1, read on the forward strand.
AAATGGCCAAGTCACATAAAAATGAACAAAACGGGTCTGAAGAAGTCTGTATTACTGAGGATGAAAACGCAGTTGTGTGAAGAGAATTCATTTGGATGTGATCAGTTTTGTTCATTTTTATGTCACTTGGTCGTTTCTGCAATAAAGGATTTGGTTCTGGTGCTTTGCCTCATCACAAGTGTTCCTTTTGGAGTTTCTAAGAGCAATATTTAAAAATGTCCCTATTTTTTGCCTTTGTCCCTCCATTATTTATGGCTTTGTCCAGATTTCTTGCTCTAAGAGTTTGAGAGGTATGAGGAGAAACAAATAGTCACACTTATGACATAGGAGGCTGGATTGTTGGAACATATCAGAAAGGCATCTGTCTCATTAATGAGCTCATTTTAGCAAAGATTTAAACAAAATGTTAAGATTATATGTTCGGTCAAGTGTTATAGTGAATGCTTGGTTTAGCTAGAAATGAAGGCATTGTGTAGGAGGCTAATAGCAACTGAAACTGCAGAATTATAAATGTGACAGCTGAAGCATATGAATAACTCAGAAGTTATGAAAGTAATGTAGATACCAACTTGACTTTATATCCTGCCTATTTTTATTTGTATGACTTATTATTTACCAAGCAAATCCATTTGTTTAAATGCATGAATAAAAGTTGTGCAGGGGTATGTGAACAGATTACTCACAAATCGTTTCTGTCAATAACTGTGCAGAAGAGCATGGGTAAATGCAATACACATTCAATCATTCTGGTTTAAGGACATGGAATAAAGATGAACACCTAAAGATAAGTCATATAATTGGCGAACGTGCAAATGCCGCAGGCAGTTCACTGGTATCAGGACTCCACACTGCCATACGGCTGTAACTTTATTGATTTACATTTGTTTTCTGAGGTAGAGCAAAGATCTCAATGGACCTTATTCAGACTCAGCCCAGGAGCACTGTCTGGTTAAGGGACTTATACTGAGTCTCACAGGCAATGGGGGCTGAGGGAATCGAACCTTGTACTCACAAGCAGTAGAGGCTGAGGGAATCAAACCTTGCATCATTGGACCACAGGAAACAGCTCGTTAACAGTTCCTTATTCCTCTAAGCCAACTGCCAGAGAAAAATGTAGAAAAGAGTAAGGTAGGGGATGATAAGAGAGGAGTTATTATTATTATTATTATTATTAGTAGTAGTAGTAGTAGTAGTAGTAGTAGTAGTAGTAGTAGTATTATTATTATTAGTATTATTATTATTATTAGTATTATTATTATTAGTAGTAGTAGTATTATTAGTAGTAGTATTAGTATTATTATTAGTATTAGTATTATTATTATTAGTAGTAGTAGTATTATTATTATTATTAGTAGTAGTATTAGTATTATTATTATTAGTAGTAGTATTATTATTATTATTATTATTATTATTATTATTATTATTATTATTACCATTATTATTATTATTATTATTATTATTATTATTATTATTATTATTTTCTCGCATTCATTCATTAAGCATTAATTATTCCACAATGCACAAATGCTTGTTTTCAGGAATGACCCAGGACTACGGCTTAGTTAAGTGGCTTGCTCAGAGTCACACATGAGGTAAATGGAGACTGAGGGAATCAAAGCCAGGAATACAAAATGATGGTCAATAGCTGCTCTTAGCCTTAATCTTATTGGAAAATTACTAAATAAATTATTTCAGAGAAATATTCATTCAGAAAGAAAGTGATAAATAATTCAGAACATCATGTTGGTAGAAACTATGTGGCATCAGAATTAAATACTGCCTTTGACAAACATAAGGCAGGTCTTAAATCTGGGTGAAAGGGAATAAGCAATCGGCTAGTGATCTGCAAATTACCGATTATATATAGAGATGGGCAGAGTGTTTGTGTTTTTGTATAATCACTAAGTTCATTATGGCATCCTTAATGAATATCAGCAAACAGCTTAGCAAGAGCAAGCCCTGAAGTTAAATTATATTCAGTATGTGTTATAGCATGCATTAATAATGACTGTGAAACCTTTGCTTCCAGAACACAGCTCAAGTAATCACTCATCCTTTATTTAACTCAGGCAACACTATACCACCTACAGAGTGGAGAAAATTACTGTAGGCCATGACCTAAATTTGTACAATGACAGATTTTTGCTAGAATTCACTTCTAAAGTTTTTCAGGCAATATCTGAATTTATATTTGGTGATTCCAACAAACTGTTCGATCTATATTCTGAGTCACTTTTTCAATGTTGTTTTTTTTAAGTTAAACCTATGTGTCCATAGCTTGGTATGTTGGAGTCTTTAGAATGCTTTGTCTTAAACTGGATATATTTGACAAATTATGGAGTAAAATTCTCAGACGTGTTGAGAATTGCTGAATGATTGCTTCACGTCACTGGTGTATTTAACAGTGCATTAAGCCACCTAAAAAAAGTGTCTACCCTCTCTGAACAAATGCTGTAGCCTACAGCTTTTAGCCATTCATGCAGTAATATGTATACCAGCATGTGATGCCTAACATTCAGGTTACCTTGAAGCAGGTGCACTACTAATGTAGCAAAAATGGAAGTAAACTGTCCTCATGTAACCTGACACTTACCAAATGTTGCATGTACCATTCCTAACTTGGATTTGTGGCCATTTCATAGCATACAAGGAAAAACAAAAACTTTTATTATTTGATCAGGCCCTTTCAAAATCGCGTGTATGAACCACGGACTAGCTGACTCGTCAACTAATGACAGCACAATCAGCTAATACATGTGTTTGGTGAGTGAAAGTGTACGGAATGTTGTGAAATATATGCTTAGAAGTGTATTATACTTACAGTGCAGTCACATAAATTAGGTTTGAATTTATCACTTAATTTGAAAGGTTTCATTTTTAAAGAAAAACAAGTATGGCTTTACAGGTATACTAAGATTTACAGTATTCATATTAAACTTTAAAGTGCCACTCTTATTGTGTTTAACTATAAAATGATGTTATGCTGAACATGTGTAGCCATAGCTCATGTGCTTATGTTAAATAATTGTGTATATGTATATATTTATACCTGCAAATTAAAAAAGAAGCTCAAACATTGCATGAATAACAACATTTTTTTCACCACAGACATAAGTAACAAAACAGTAGCAAGTTGTTCCTATCCAGGACTGTAGTGAAGGATATGGGTGGTTCTATGTTTCTGTATTTCTGTATTGTTTGTTATGCCTGCATCCAGTTTGATTTGGCATGTATTGCTCTTGGCATGCAATAGGGATTGTAGAAATCATACTGAGCTCTATAGACTTGCAACTCAGTATGTTCACACACTTGGTCTTAACACTTCTCAGTAACTGTGTATTCAGTAGACTAAACAATAGTAACAACATTGCTTTAGCTATGCTAACTGGGGCATAAATTAATGCTGTTGGGTAAACTAAAAAAATAAGTAAACTCCTCGGTCAAATAAGGAAGATAAGTACATTCTTATTACCCAAAAAAGCTGCACCAGCGGGGTCCTCTTAAAAATAGCAACCAGGTGACTTCTGGAAACAAGGAGAAACATGCCTCTCAATTGTACAGATTTTGGCAGAATGTCCAGATTTTTTACTCATATTTTTGGCCCATTTATCATAAAATTGTGGTTTACTGGCAAATTATTGACAAGTCATTCAAGACTGAAGACAAAAAATAATGACAGACATTTAAGTTTCAGACTTATACCCTTCAGGAATTCCATGCTACAGCAACACCTGTTATTCTATTGAGTTCTAAGTTTCTAACAGCAATCCGAAAAAGTGATGAAATGAGTGTTCAAATAAGACCCCAAAACTCCAGAAGGAACACTCGTGATGAGGCAAAGCACCAGAATCAAATTCTTTATTGTAGAAATGGCCAAGTCACATAAAAATGAACAAAACGGGTCTGAAGAAGTCTGTATTACTGAGGATGAAAACGCAGTTGTGTGAAGAGAATTCATTTGGATGTGATCAGTTTTGTTCATTTTTATGTCACTTGGTCGTTTCTGCAATAAAGGATTTGGTTCTGGTGCTTTGCCTCATCACAAGTGTTCCTTTTGGAGTTTCTAAGAGCAATATTTAAAAATGTCCCTATTTTTTGCCTTTGTCCCTCCATTATTTATGGCTTTGTCCAGATTTCTTGCTCTAAGAGTTTGAGAGGTATGAGGAGAAACAAATAGTCACACTTATGACATAGGAGGCTGGATTGTTGGAACATATCAGAAAGGCATCTGTCTCATTAATGAGCTCATTTTAGCAAAGATTTAAACAAAATGTTAAGATTATATGTTCGGTCAAGTGTTATAGTGAATGCTTGGTTTAGCTAGAAATGAAGGCATTGTGTAGGAGGCTAATAGCAACTGAAACTGCAGAATTATAAATGTGACAGCTGAAGCATATGAATAACTCAGAAGTTACGAAACTAATGTAGATACCAGCTTGACTTTATATCCTGCCTATTTTTATTTGTATGACTTATTATTTACCAAGCAAATCCATTTGTTTAAATGCATGAGTAAAAGTTGTGCAGGGGTATAAAACATCTGGGTGACTGTACAGGAAACAGAGGCTATGTTCTTAATTGATAAAGAGCATAGATCTTGCTCATGTTCAATCCTAAAACCCTTGAAGCTTTATTTTACCAGCAGTCACCTGCATCTTCCCTACACAGTCTCAAGGTTAAAGCTCGCAGAAAAAGAAGTTGATCGGCATAAAGCCAACTGCTTTTCTCCATAGGAAATCATTGCCAGTGTGATGTCTAATTGCGCACCGGTAATGATTCCCTTTCTAGAGAGGTGTCTCCATTCTTCAAGTAAGTGTGACCATGGAGTTGGTTTATATAAGGTCAGGGAGATGTGCAAAGGGGCTTGCCCCCATAAAAAAAACAAGAAAAAGGGAGTTTTTCACCATTTTGGTTTTCAGACTTTTTTTGTTCTGTTGAAGCATCAACATCATGTCTGACTGGAACTAACACCTGCACTCTCGGTTACTGTTTTGGTGTTACAGCAAGTCATCTGCAAACATATTTTCTAACTTATTAGTCAGCATACCTAGGCATCCCCACCAGTAAAGGCAAATGAAGTGGTAATGACAGCAGATCTGAACATCACATAGGTCTGCCAGTCTGCACACCAGTACTGAGATGCATTTCAGTCTCTGTGGTATCAGTGCATGATGTCAGCAGTGTAAAATGTGCCACTGAGACTATGGAGGGGGGTGGAGAGAGAAAGGAAGTTTGAGGGAGTGATGGATAAAAAAGAATATTGATAATTATAATGTGGTTATAAGGACTGCGTCTCAGGCCTGTTTCTATTGGCTCCTGTACTTTTCTTTTCTATTTGAAGAGTGGTAGAGATTCACAAACAGATAGAGACGCTGGCATTTTGATGTAAACTTTGAAAAACACATCAGATAGGCACATCAACGCCTGCATTCCTCATGCATTGTCCTTCCTATAATTTATTATACAGTATAATGTATAAATTAATTATATTTTTCATTACAATTCTGAATCAGCAAACCTGCCGCTTTTACTGCCCATTTGATGTAATAAAATTCAGTTGTAACATTAGTCTGTTGGCATCAGAGTAGTTGAATTGCTCAATTCTCAGTTTTTTGATGTCAGGTAGGGCAGAACAACTGGCACAAATGACACAGATAAACTTATTAGAAAGGGATATGCTTATTGCCTTAGCAATAAATAATTAGAAAAGAAAACAATTCTAAATGTATTACAAGATGAATCTCGTTTAAATAAGACTTATTGGTGAACTTTCATGTTGAAGATGCTATTTGCTGTTTTGGGAGACATTTGGACACTGGAGCAAGTCTAACCTCACTTCACCTCTAGAAGTTGTCAAGAAACAGTATTAAAACTACAGCATTTTGGCAGTGAAGCTGAAGGAGTTTTGTTATGTCCTTGTAGCTAGGGGCCTGTTTTGGGAGAGCATTTATTGAGCGATGGAAGTCAAGATCATTGTAAAAATAGTGTTAAAAACATTTTCTTCTTTTGTGTTACACTTTGATAGCCACTGCAGTGAAAGGAAATTATCAAAGGTGAGCTTCTAAAAAAGAATGTGTAATATCCTAATAATCCAAATATATGGGCAGTGCTGCAGCTAAAACATTTCACTGACTGTCGGGTTCCTCAGATAATCTCACTTGGCGAGTAGCAGTGCATGAAGAACTAAGTAAATCCAAGCTACAAATGGAGCTACCTAGTGAACTAGATCCATTTCAGATGTTGCAAAATTAATTGACTTGTGGGGAACGTGTTCTGTGTTATTGTTAGTCTGGTTTCAGAGCATTGTGGCATTGTCATTTAAGTCTGCAGTAATGCTTGGTTGTGATAGCAATTCCCTTGCATTCTATAATTAAACACTGTATCATGTTTGGATGTGGGTAAGGCAGGGTTTACCTATGGCTGGATGCCTTTCAGGAGTCAAGCTCTCCAACATATCAAGAGCCCCAAAGATCATTAATCCAAACAAGTATAACTCTGACATGGTAATGATCCATGTGAATATGAACAGCCTTGTACATAAATCCCTAAGGGATATGCAGAAAAATATGAAAGTTCTCTCCATGCATGTCACAAATGTAGACATGTCCCTAATTGTGAGCAGAATCCTTCCTTCTCCTTGAATGATACCAAGGTACATGGAAAATATAGTTGGCTTCAACAACTGGCTGCATAGTCAGTATCATTCTATAGGCGAGGATTCAATGTGTTTCAGCATGAGATGAGTTGCTAAGCAATCACTTGCTTTGCCAGGAATGGCATACACCTCTCAATCCAGGGCTTCTGCATAGTGGCTAAAGAATTTGCTTCCTATATAGTGCCTTTTTAGGCAGACACCAGCTAATAGATCTCTCAAACTAACAAAAGAAACAAGTCAAGCACCAGACCAATTTAACATGATTCTGCTTAATGCCAGCAGTCTAAATAGCAAATTGTCTAATCTTGAGTTCTTTGTCCATTTGGAGCACAGGCATGTGTCTTACAGAAACCATACCAGGGTTTTGCATTACCACACCTTTTGGCTCAATGGTCCACATTACTTCTAGACAAATCCTAAGAGACCCCCAAACTGAACTGACTGACATCCAGATTACATTAAACAGGGCAACTTTCAGATCATAGCATGTTACAGGACCTCCTCCATGAATCCTAGAAAACTATGCTAGGTTCATAAATACAATGGATAAACTTCAAATTAACAGGAATTCCATTATCCTAGGAGACTTTAAGTACCCAACAATAAACTAGGATACCTATACATTAACTGCAGGTTACTTCCCAAATTCCTTTCTTTCATAAGCAAAAACTCAATGGACCAAATTGCAAAGGAATCTACTAGTAAACAAAATATTCTTGACACACTCCTTACTAACATGACACTGATGTGCATTATCCTCCATTACTCCCTTCCCTAGATAAATCCAGTCTCATACTGGCAACCCTTTCCTTCAAATTCTCCATGCAAATAGATGCAAATATCACAAAATTCAGAGACTTCATATGTGACAACCGTCTACAATTCTATGATGAAGTATCAAAATTCAAGTTTGGCTACATTATCCAAGATACTATCACAGCAAGTAGTTACAAAAACAATCTCTAATCATTGGCTTAGCAGTCCCTACAAAATCCAAGCAAAATAGGAAGTTTAAAAGCAAACGAACCTATAGGTCCACATGAATAAATAAGAAACACAATGAAATAAAAAAAGTTTCTTAAAAAAATCACAAATCAAGATTAACGTGAAAAAGTTTTCAAAGGAACTAAAAACACCATCAGGAAAATTAACTTACCCCATGAATTTATACTAACACCAGAAGCTAAAGAAAATTACACATTTTTCTTTATTTATGTAAGGAAACTAAGTTATCACACCCAACATTGTTCAGAACTTATCTGAACTGGCACTACTTACTCATATCAGTAGACAAAGCCAACTTACTAGCTAGCAAGTTCAGTGCAGATTTCAACCCTGAAACAACTAAACAAACCCACCTATCCCACAAAATCTCAACTCCCTCATCCCAACCAAAGAACACTCGCTAAATATACTCTCCAAAATGAATTATTTATCACCCATGGGACCTGATACTATACATGTTGCCTAATAATCATGCCCTAGTGGACCCACTAATACAGCTATTCAGCCTGAGCTTAGCCACTGGTTCTGTCCCTGAAGTATAGTGCACAGCTTTTGTGATGTCATTCACAAAGGTGGACCCACCACTGACCACAGAAACTACAGAAACCATTTGCCTGACTAGACTCGTCTACAAAGCCAAGGAATGTATCATAACTGACCTAATATACAGTGGTATCAAAAATGCAGAATAATGTTTGGGGAGGAGTTAAGTTTATGAGAAGTCAGGAAGGGAGCAATTTACACAATGCTGAAATGGATGATAACTGTAAAAAAGACAAGAAACATATACATAATGTATAATACAGCAAAATGAAAAATGTCAGTATAGTCTGTCTTCTTTTCTATTTATTTATCTGCAAATCTTAAGTGATAATTTAATAATGGTGTTAAAAAATCTTATAAGGCTTGACCCCAACAGTTCAGCTTTTTTAGGATAGATCCTGTAAACTGAATTTGGTCAACTTCTTTGAGAAGGTAACATATTGGTTAAGGTCTTTACCTCGTGGACACAAGGAACAGGGTTTGATTCTGATCTCAAGTTATTGGCTAGGCTTAAAATGGTCCTTCAGGGCAGTTAGCCTAGTATTCACCTATGAACCTATGAACGTATGAACACAAACTATAGACAGTGGTCATGCTGTCCATACAGCATACCCTAGTTTAAATAAAGCTTGTGATATTACAGTAAATGCTAACATAAAAAACAAGCTGAATGACCTCTGAATAGATCCCTTTGTAGTTAGATAAATAGCAAATAGGCTGAATAATATAACCCACATAGTGAAGGTGGCAGATGCTTTCTCAGTGAATAAGAAAGTGACCTGTGGTTGTACCGCATAGCTCCATTTTGGGACTGCTACTATTGGGCATATACTATACCAGTCTCCAAATTACAAATGGTGATCTTGTGCTAACTCTCTAACCAAGCTTGCAGACAACTGAAAACTTAGTTTCATTCTCAACACCTCCTCTCATAGGCAAAAACTCCAAATGGAACTCACAAAAGCAAACAAATGGTGCTAAAAATGGGTTAAAGCTAAATGTTAAAAACAATAATATTGTCGCATTTCATAAACAATCTCTTTAGCCATTTTATAGTGTAGACAATACCCTGCTTCAAAATGAAAGTATGGTGACAAACCTTGGAACACAGGTAGATAATTCCCTCACCTTTACCATCATGTTGCAACCTTGATTAGAAAACCTTTTACCTGGCACAGCTAATTGCAAAAGGTATTTCATTTAGATCCAAGGATGTTCTTTCCTCTCTACGTTATTAACTACAATACCCCTATTAGGGGTACCTTACTAGGGATATCAAGCAACTGAAAAGACCCCAGAGGTTCCTACCAGAAAAGATCACAGGCTTAAAAGACAAGAGCAACTAGAAGATTCTGAAAGAACTGTTCCTGTATTTAGTTTCCTATGGATTCCTTAAGGTTGATCAGTGCCTTACCTTTCAGGCCATTAGGTATTCAATTGCCCATGGCCGCTTATATTGCCACAGATCAAACAGTCCCAGTAATACAGGAACTTGAGATCCAAACCTGCTTCTGCAAATAAACAAGACACAGTGGGGAAACAGATTAATCGTGCAATGCTTAACCCTTATCTGGAACAATGTGACAAAGGACGCCCACTCCATCTATCTGGACTTACTTTAATCCATCAAGATTCAACCTTCTACCCTGATCCTTGGTGACTTTAACTATCCAACCATAGAGTGGAAGACCTATTCTAGCCCAGACATGAATGCCCAGTGATGCCTCAACTTTATCAGTGCCAGTGCATTGGATCAGCTGGTAGACACCCCTATGAGAGGTGAAAATATCCTGGACCTGGTCCTAACCAATGTAAGTAGCCACTGTAGCACCCCTACAGTGTCATCCTCCTTGGTAAGATCCGACCATTAAGCAATCACTTTTGAAGTCAGAATTCTTAATTTTTATTGTTTTATACTTTTTAGACTTCATAATTTGATGGTGTGGATTGTGCTCAAATCATATTGAGTTTATACATGGGAAATCTTCTAACAATACAGTTGACAGCTCAGGTTTAAATAATGGCATATATGCCATTGGGCCACCCAGGAAGTGGAAAAAATGAGGGACAATGACTGGCTTACTTCATCTGGGCAGAGACCTAGGGGTGAATCTAGTCCTATTTCAGTCATACCCTCAGATCTGCCTCGAGGACTTGTCAAAGAAAATAAAGGAATAGACGACACCTGATTCCAGGGTAACAGTCTGGCTGAAATAGAATCCAGTCAAATATTTGAGCCATTGCACACATTCAATTGGGGGACTAAAGGTAGGGCAAACAAGAAATAAAAGCCCTTAAGTTTGTAGCATTATGGGGCCAGGTCTGCACTGCCTATAACTGTCATGGTAATAATGGAACAAATGGGCCTAGTTGTCAAATGTTTGCATTTGGAGCAGACCACAATTATTAAAATTAATTAAAAAAAACGTGACAGTATAAAGCAACTTACCTTTTTCACAGTTCCTTATGCCTGTATCTACATGCTATGTTACAAAAAAAATAATTGTAGGAATGAACATTTAGAAAAGTGGTACCATTTATGTAAATAAATATATTTATTTATTATTTATTTATTTATTTTACATTTGTTTACCAGGAGAGTCCGACTGGACATGAATCCCATTTTCAGAGGAGGCCCGGGGAGAAAATTTCCACAAAGATTAGTGCAGAAAAAACAGTATACTACACAGTACACAATACACAAGTTGTTAAAATACAGTACAAAACACAGCAAGGTGCTGTTACATGGTAATACTGTAACGTAAGCATATAATAATTATACAATGTAGAATAACATTATGTGAAAAAATATACAACACAGTTGGGTGGCATTACAATCAGTTATATGGTTACATTCATACAATGGTTAAAACAATACACTATGAGGTACAGTATATGGAGGGGACCTGATAGTAAACTTGCACAGTAAGATTAACAAGGGAAGCTACCCAGGGTCAGAACAACTGCATATCCAAGAACTGTTTAAATGGGCCCGGAGGAGTTTGCCGAAGTTATTTTTGTTTTCTGTGGACCTAATATTTAGGGGGATGGAGTTCCATACTTCTGCAACAGTAAAAGAGTAGAGGGAGTCACCAGAGGTATTTCTGCTTTTGGATACGTCAACCAGTGCTTTACTGGTGGATCTTAGTAGGCGGTTGTTGGAATAGCTATTTAGTAGGCCCTGTAGTGAAGGAATTTTATCAGGAATATATAGGATTTGATGGGCTATTGTAAGTCAGTTGTAGGTGAGCAGGGTGGGTAATTCTAGCCAGGATCATTACTTGATTGCTTGGCAGCGTTGTGTACTGCAGGGTGAGTCAGTTGCAAACTTAGCGATTTAATTGTAGCAAGTGTTAAGTTCTTTAAGTCTGCTTTATTTAGGTTGATGAATATAGGGGAGGCTAGATAAGTCGAGATTAGGTGTGTTCTTGTGATGGCAGCTTTACTGTTGTCGGCGAGGTATTTGCTGCATCTATATAGTGTTCCGAGTTTTTTTTGTGGGCCTTTTTTATTATTTGTGCAATAAGCATATCAAATTTTATATCGTGATCTATGATAACTCCTAGTAGTTTGGTGTTATGGACCAGTGTGATTGGGGTATTAGCTGAATATGTTGTGAATGGCGGTATGGGGTCTGGGGCTCTTGTGGGATGGAATATCATTAGCTGGGTTTTTTGGGGGTTAAGTATTAGTTGAGAGTTGGCTAACCACATTTTGACAGCAGCAAAGAACTCTTGTGAGTTGAGGAGTGATGGGTCTGAACAGATTTGGGTGGAATCATCAGCGTCCTGGACTAGAGTTGCATGCTGGGTAGATTTGTGAAGTTGGTTGGTAAATATGTTAAAGAGGAGGTGGGGCAAGGATGGATCCTTGGAATATGCCCAAAGAGACAGGTAGGTGAGGAGAGAGGGAGTTTTGCCTTTTTACTGCTTGTTGGTGATTGGATAGATAGTCCAGAAACAAGGCTAGAGTGAAGGGGTTTACATTAAGATCGAAGAGGGTGGTAAGAAGTTTGGGATGGGAGACCATATCAAAGGCCTTGGAAAGATCTAGGGAGATGGTGGAGACAAGGTTGTCATTGTTATGGTATTGATTTACAGTACTGGTAAAACTAATCAGGGCTGTGGTAGTACTTTGATTAGGATGGAATCCGTGTTGGGTGTTGGACATCAGTTTATTGGGAAGGAGATAGTTCATTATTTGGGAATGTATACATTTTTTTGAGTTATCTTAGACGAGGGAAGTAGGATAGCAATTGGCCAGTAGTTGGATAATTCTACTGAGTGAAGTGGTATTATATGTGCAATTTTCCTCAGAGAAGGAACACATTGTTCTGACAAGGAGTGATTGATTAGAAGGGAAATAGGATATGAGATGGGCTATGATCTTGAGGTATTCTGCAGGTAATTTATCAGCAGCCAGGGTTGTGGGTCTAAGTTTACTCAGATATTGACATATTGTGCTAGTAAGGCTAGGTTGTAGGGAGAAGCTGTTTTGCTCTATTTGTGAGGATGATCGGTATGGATATGTGGTAGGGGGTGTTATTATTAATGAGGGCTAGAATGGATTTTGTGAAGTATTTGTTGAATTGGGTGGCAATATTATTGGAGGTGGTATCAATATTTGGGGGAGAAGTACTGGTCTTTCCTGGCTGCAGGATTTTATTTATGGCAGCCCAGAACTTTTGTGGGTTAGTTTTGTGTTTTGATTGGATATTTATATAGTGGTTCCTTTTGTCTGCCTTAATTTGTTTTTTGGCTTTGTCCAGACTTCATCTCTTTGTTTTAGAAGTAGTTGGGTGTCTTTGGTAAACCAGAGCACATAGTTGGATTTACTTCTAACAGTTCTAATAGGGCAAGCTAATTTAAAATGCTAAGAAAGTGATGTTGAAGTAGTCTACAGCACTATCCAGGAGGAGAAAAGAGACTGGCTTCCAATTGCATTGTTTTAGTGCAGATATGAAGTCCTGGGTTTTGAAGTTCTTTGTATATTGGATTTATTGGAGGATGGTGTATTTTATTGGGTTTGCTTGTTGTCTAATTACAAAGGTGGGAAAGTGATCGCTGAGGGTGTCTAGGAGGGACCCAGAGATGGAGGAATGCGATGGCTGGTTAGTAAGGATGCAGTCTAAGATGAACTCCTTTTTAGATGTTTGGTCTACTCGAGTAGTGGCATTGAATAACCAAGTGAAACAATGTAGGTTGATATTTTTGGTCTGGTGGGGTGAGTCACAGGAGGACCAGTCAGTATTTAAGTCGCCCAGTGTGATTGTTTCTTGGAGGATGTTATGGGATGCCCAGTATAGAATGGATTCTACTATATTAATATTGTTGCCATAGGTTCCAATTATATTTATTTTTTTTTTTATTATTAATTTTTAGCTTGGTGAATATAATTTCAGCATTATTGCAGTCACACTCTCTGTTTTTTTTTTCTTTCTCTAACTGCAAATGCCATTCCTGGTATAGTCATTGAAAGGTTTTAGACAATACACATCTTTACCTGAATTCTAGAATCATGTATCACAGTCCTAACCAAACCTGACAAAAAAAGTGCTGGAGCTAAATTTAACAAGAAAATTACCTCACATTTTGTAAATGTTTTTTTTTTTTTTTTTTTTTTTGGTGTCTGTCTCTGGGCTTGGTGTTCATTTCAACCATGCCTTTGCTGAGTGCTTAAGCTGTTATTAAAACTTAAAAGATATGCCACATGCACATAGCTAGCCTACCATAATTTGCAACCCTTAGCAGAATGTATACAGTTCCATTTCTGTGTATTACAGCATTAGTCATTCTGATAACACATTACTGAGTACTGGCCTTGGAAGTGAAAATATATGTAAAGCAAAGCATACCAGAGCTGGAGCCTATTGCTTCACTGCACACCAACTCCATCTTCGTGGAAAATCCCAGGCATACCTAGTATGTCTGCCACTGCTTCAAGGCACACCTGTTCCACCATAATGGAAATTCCCCACCTGATGACTATCAGTCTTTTTCCAATGAGTCTTGAGCCTGTTTGTTTCCATGACAGTGATAGCATGGTAACTGTCCAGAGTGAGATGACAGCTGTCATCCAGGCAGGCATGAAGGTTGTTTTTAATTCAGTTTTCTGCAGACCTTCAGTTTTACATGCAGCCATTTTCTAATAAATTGCTCATCCTTACTACTGTACATTCTAAATGACAACTTCAGGGGCATCTGAAGAGGCCAGATAGCATCATTAACCTTCCCCTGCAACCTTAAATCCCACCTAGTGTCGTGCCACTTTTCTGCCATTGTCAGTCCCTTGCCCTAGATCAAAGACCTAAAGAGAAGCCTTCATACAGTCAGATAGATGGGCATTTTCTAAGCAGGACCTATCCCACTCCCCTGGTCCTGACATGAGTGCTGGCACCATTGTGAGAGACATCTACATTACACACTGTACATGCTCATTCCCATACAATCACAGAACTACCATCACCAGGTTGGGTGTGCCAAGCTCCTATCCCTAATGCTGGCTGCAGCTTTGTCACTTGAAGTTTCCACTTGTTGGTGGCATGAAACCCACTGGACCACTATTCCCTGTCCACAAAATAGGTGAGTCAACATCAGCCGCTCATTCCCACCCTCTCCTGCCCAGTTCCTTGTCTGTTCTATACTTGTGAAGGAATGTTTACTAAAACCTACCAGTGATACCCAGGGTAAAAAGATGCATCCCTGTCCCTTCAAAGCTGAAACAGTAGTATTAGATCTCATAAAACTAAAGATGTGCAAGGCAATGGAATTGTTGGCATTTATCTCAGGGTACCTTGAACACTCTTCATCTCATCTGAGCCTACATTACATTAGTTTGGCTACAAGAGCTTGTACATGAGGACTGAAGTACATACATTTTCATACTGCATTTGCTTGAATTTTCATAGTTAAGAACAAATGTTGCAAACAAGTTAAGTTCCCTGGACCCCACAAGTGAGGGACCCACCCCCTCCAATGCTCTCTTACTTTATTATTACCTCTCCAAAATCACTGTACCTCAGGGAACAAGTGATCACACTGACAGGCGGTATAACATCTGTCTCACTTTTCCTCAAGGAGGCTGCAAGAGTGGACAACCCAAAAATAACAAGCATGCAAAGCAGTAACATTTTGCTACACTGTGAATCAAGCAATATTACAAAACAACTTCCACCTTCAGCTGCAATGCTCAGGTAACTGTGACCTCAGATGATCCAAGCCAGTGGGATAGCCCTTCCAGGCAAATTACAAGAGGAGGGTCATTTGTTAGGGACTTTGTGTTAATAAGTAATAGTAGTGTGTTGACAGCCCTTTCAGGCAAATTACAAGAGGAAGGTAATTTGTTAGGTACTTTGTGTTAATAAGTAACAGTAGTGTGTTGACAGCCCTTTCAGGCAAATTACAAGAGGAGGGTAATTTGTTAGGTACTTTGTGTTAATAAGTAACAGTAGTGTGTTGACAGCCCTTTCAGGCAAATTACAAGAGGAGGGTAATTTGTTAGGTACTTTGTGTTAATAAGTAACAGTAGTGTGTTGACAGCCCTTTCAGGCAAATTACAAGAGGAGGGTAATTTGTTAGGGACTTTGTGTTAATAAGTAACAGTAGTGTGTTGACAGCCCTTTCAGGCAAATTACAAGAGGAGGGTAATTTGTTAGGGACTTTGTGTTAATAAGTAATAGTAGTGTGTTGACAGCCCTTTCAGGCAAATTACAAGAGGAGGGTAATTTGTTAGGTACTTTGTGTTAATAAGTAACAGTAGTGTGTTGACAGCCCTTTCAGGCAAATTACAAGAGGAGGGCAATTTGTTAGGTACTTTGTGTTAATAAGTAACAGTAGTGTGTTGACAGCCCTTTCAGGCAAATTACAAGAGGAGGGCAATTTGTTAGGTACTTTGTGTTAATAAGTAACAGTAGTGTGTTGACAGCCCTTTCAGGCAAATTACAAGAGGAGGGCAATTTGTTAGGTACTTTGTGTTAATAAGTAACAGTAGTGTGTTGACAGCCCTTTCCTTACCCTCTGCTTCCTTCTCAGTTTTTCATATAGACTGAAATTCTACTAACATGAGAAAAACAGTGTGCAAGTGAAAGTGACAGCACTTCTGTTTATGTTGCATGACAGTCTTCTAAATATAGATTTAGAAATGCATGAAATTTGTAAACGGCTGTGGTAGAGCAGATGTTAAAATATTGTGAACCTGAACGAATTACATAAATGTTTTGTTTTCAAGTTAGGGACAAAGTGCAATTTTTTTTCAGATATGCTTCAATACACTGGTACTGAAATACTCTCAATGATACCAAAAGCATTTGTATTCTATTGTGACAAAAATGCAGAATTAATGACTACAGGTTACAGAAAGAGCAATAGCCAAAGCCAACACCAGGACTGAACATCGCAGGTGTCAGGGAACTTTGATTTTCATTTTGCTATTACTGGAAAAAAAATTGATTTTTCTTAGTATGATTCAAAGGAAATGTTCCAGGCGGGGAGGGGGGAGGGGAGCAAACAGAGGAAAAGAGAAATCTTCGAGAATGTGGTTTGAATACATGATTTGCATAATTGCTCACACACTTAGGTGATGAATGTCAAGAGCAAGGCTGTGCTGAGAAGTGGATGTTATGCATTATTGTATTAAATTACATTGATGGGAAGCCCCATGCTTTGTCTACTTTTAAGTCACACAATTATAAAAAAGAAGCACTTACATGGACCAGTATGGTATAAGGCTGACAGTCAATAGAAGTTACGGCTATGGACTTTTAACTATAAATCTTAATTTAATCTCCAGCTGCTAGAATTCCTGTTGTAGAGTCTTTGTAAGTGCCAATGCGAAACCAGAGTGAAATAGCTAATGGGATTTATACTGTACCAAGTAAACTGCAGGTAGCCAACTGGCTCCGACAAGCATTGTATCGTGCGCACATGCACATGTGTGAGTGTGTGTGTGTTTGTGTGTGTGTGTGTGTGTGTGTGTGTGTGTGTGTGTGTGTGTGTGTGTGTGTGTGTGTGTGTGTGTGTGTGTGTCTGTCTCTGTTTCTTACAGCTGCCTGTGACAAGAACTGCATTTTATGTGTATTTGAGTGTGTGTGTGTGTGTGTGTGTGTCTGTGTGTTTGTATATATATATATATATATATATATATATATATATATATATATATATATATATATAATATATATATATAAATATAGACAGAGAGATTTTTATATATATATATATATATATATATATATATATTTATAAAATGTATACACATTACCTTCAGGAACTGCTTCATCTTTCATCCACAAAAACATACCTTGAGATTTTGTGAGATCTTGGTGTGGAGCATGGAGCTGAATTAAGCTTCAGGTTTAACAATTCCATACCAGTACCATTATATACAGTGTTGCATGTTTACTGTCAATGAGTGACCAGTCAATAACTTCACATCACTCAAGTACATAAATACTCCAGCATCTAAGTCATTCAGAGCTAGTGCTGAAACAAGTTGTAATAATGAATTCTGCAGTGGTGCCTAGCATTATGTGAACAATGTTGCTTTCTTGAGGGACTGTTAATGTCTGTTAAGACTGAGCACCCTACACAGACAGCATTCCTTGTGACATCAAGGTGCCAGTCGTGTTGCACTGTTGCATTCCAACGTAAGTGCCAGCCTTTTCTTCCTCCAATTGTAATAAAAAGCTCCTGAATGATGCACCATAATGTCTGCAGCCTCTGAATATTATCTACTACTAAGAAACATTGCGGCGAGACTAAGATCACATAAAGTAGAGCCTGAATCTAAGAACTACAAGTGGGTATAAGATCAGAAGGATAGTTTGACCAAACAAGAAGTGACAATAGAAAAATATGCTTTAGTTAAGACATGATGTACTAACCAGTTTGATAGTTTCACATCTTAGAATTATTCAGAAAAATTCATGGGGTTTAACCCTTTCTATGTGCCTGTCTTCCTAATGGCATTCATGTAGTGAACTACTGCCAGCACAGTACCTGCTATCACCAGGGGTTTACACCTCACCTTCTCAGCTCAAGTTACAAAGTTACATATCCTTCCTGTAGACAATCAATAGCAGTGAAAAACAAAACGTGGTAGAAAAAGATACCTGGCTTCCATTGCGTGGACCTTTGTTCCATCACTCACTGAGAATATATAGTTCTGCTAGCGCATCAATAGCAGTGAAAAACAAAACATGGTAGAAAAAGATACCTGGCTTCCATTGCGTGGACCTTTGTTCCATCACTCTGGCTTCCATTGCGTGGACCTTTGTTCCATCACTCACTGAGAATATATAGTTCTGCTAGCGCATAGCACAAATTCTGACTAGTAACTATCCCATAATGATAAAATAAATAAACCAAGGCAGTGGTTATCTCCAGAAACAGTTTATGAAGAAGTTCATGTACTGACTGCGAATGAAAGCGCTAACATAAACGTTTTTGGAGATAACCACGGCCTTGGTTTATTTTTTTTTTTAGCAGTTTGGTTTGTGCTTAACTTTGTTAGTAACTATTATTTATTTATTTATTTATTTGTTTTCAGTTTGATTACCGGGGAAGTCCACTGGGCCTGAAAGTGCCCATTTTCAGTGGAGGCCCGGGGAGAAAAGCTCCATAAGCAATACAGTAATGGTTACATAATTATAAAGGTATAATACATGTACAATATTCATACAGTAAGGAAATGCAAATGCATAAAAAGTACAGCATACAACACAGTTAACAGATATTAGAGAACACAGTTTACAGGTGTTTGCATTCAGAGCAAGCATGATCAACTGTCTTTATAATAAAAGATCTAAGGTTCTTGTGTTATTATACTAGTAGGGGGGGACAGTTTGCATGCAGTTATTCTAATTAAGTAAGGTATATACTTAATGTGCAGTCAATAGAAGTAATTTGCTATTTGCAATATATACACACTTGGAATCAAGTGAGAGATTGCTTAATCAGTGACTGAGAGCTTGAGTCTGTTGCAGGAGAATAGAAATATAAGTTAGAGGGAGGTGAGGAGCAAGGAGTATGAAGAACTCATTGGGGGAATTCCCTTGAATTTAGGTAGAGTGTAAGCAGGAACTATCCCAAATTAGTTCTATTTGTAGCTTTGTTTGATGGATGTTAATGAACTTGTGATCACGCTACACGTAGATAAACATTTGTCCATCTGCAAATATCACTAAAACATAATTTCTGCAGACATTTCCTGGATTTATAGTAAATGTGCTCTGTTGTATAAGATCCCTTTTTAGTGAACATCTAGTGTACATATTCGTTATGATGCACCTTTCAAACACCTGTGATGTTACTTGAGGCTGCCACCATTTTCATGTGTCTGTACTCTTTGCCTGAGGCTGTCTTACGAACAAAAGCCATATTTCTATGCAAGCTTTTGTTTCTGAGCTGGGAGCTCACTGTAGTTTTATCATAAGAAATGGACTCGTTAATGATGATAAGTCTGCTTCGATAATTGTGTTCCCCTATGTGTAGTGTTCTTTAAGCATCAGCAGTGGCTTTAGTGATTTTTCTAACAATGCTACTAAATAAGCCTGCAGACTCTTGGGATTATAATGGCCCAGCAAGCCTCAAATGTAGGAATGTCTAATGGTGATGCTAAAAGACTGAATGTATACAGTACCAGTATTTATTAATATACTTCTCTTACTTGCTTCTGTTTAGCACTGGCACAAATATAGAGCATGATTCCAGTGCTGTTACAAAGTGCCCAGGGATATCTTATAAAGCACCTTGACCAATTAACATATAAGCAAGATGGTATCCAAATGCAAAACCAAATATAGTGTTATCAGTATCAAAGAACTATAAAACATTTTGTTAACATTCTAAAATATGTATGTTTGAATACATCACGTCATTTATTTAGCCAAGTGCACTGACTGTCATGCATTCTACGTAGGCATGACAGACAGATGCCTATGAGATAGGGTAAGGGAACACCTTTATCACATCTGCACACTGACTCCACGCAGTGCACTTTCTAAACACATAATAGACAGTGATAATACACATTAATTTGTATTTTAATTATACAGATCAATGAACCCAATGTTAGGGGATGGGATATATACAATTACACTGAAACAATGGAATTAAAATGGATTAGCAGACTTTGAGCAGACCGGAGACCAGGTCTGAATGACAAAATTCCATTGAAACCTGTTCTTAAGAATAGGAGACTTACTGTGAGATAAACATACATATTTCAGAATGTTAACAAAATGTTTTATATTTGCCTTTATACAAAGATGTATATTTTTTATATATATATTATTTATATATATAGTTTTTTATATACATTTTTTATATACATGTATTGTTTTTGCATACTGAAAAGTTTTAATCAGAAATAGGAAGTGATGTCAGCCCTATTTCCTTATAAAATGTGACTTGATTTTATTCAGTGTTTGTTTCTTATGGTTTGACAAAGCCTTTATAGGGTGAAAGCGCTTACCAATAAAACAGTTTGGATTTTACTTGTCTTTGGCACAGATTCAGTCATTGTTTGAACTAGCATTTAATTCTGCTGCTTGAATAAGCCTCAGTGACTGCTGGATTTATGCTGATTTTTGTTGCCAGCCTTGGTTTGCTCCTGTACTTCTCTTTTGGATCATAATTCACAGATGGATTGCTGGCACTGCAGTGATGTATAAGCGGGGACTGTTCTCCTGAGTTTATTGTCCTTTAGATGAGACATTAAATTAAGGTTCCATCTACTTGAGTTGGTGGTAGCTCAGATGGATGTAAAGGATCCTATAGCGCCTATTGAAAAGAGTGGAGTTTCATTATATATACACTCTTATAAACATGTTCATTCACAACTATTCATGATCATAAAATGACATATACATCTCATCCTCAAGAAAAACTTTCATCTCAACCCCCACCCCTTTTTCCTACATCCATTCTTTTATTTTGTCAACAACACTCCAACCATCCCACTTGAGGTTATACAGCAATTCTTTACATCTCATGTTCCAGGTAATCCAAATTATGCTGTCATTTAGTCCATTATATTTACTTTTCTTTTTTCTTCCCCTTCATAATACCCATATACAATCTTCTCCATACTTATATATTTGCATACATATTTATGTAACTCATTTTACATAAATTCAATATCTTCTTTATCCTACAACAATCGTTCAAAACTGTTCCATTCTTTCTTCAATATTGCACTTCTTATACAACATAGCTTTCAAATTATTCTAGTTCATATTTGCTTTTTATGGACGTTTCTCCAACAGTAATCTCCACAGAAAATCTTTCATTTCCAAATCATCTTTGAATTTTTCCAGTCTTTCCTTTATTGCCTTCCTAATTTCTTTTTTTTAATTTTCCAAAAGGTTCACATAATATTTTCCAATATATTTCCATAGGATTGTTTTCCATTCTTAACATTCTATTCTAATTTAAATTCCATATCATAATATCCTGTTTCATAAAATCCTTCCCATTTTTCTGTCATATTCTGAATTTTGTCTATATTTGTAACACAACAATTTCCCAACACAATATTTCTCACTTTGTATTTCAAAAAATGTTGAAAAATATATATAAAGAAGCTAAAATAACTACAGGATTTTTCAAACCAAACCTCCTGCTTCTTCCTTACAATACACCACCCCCCTTTTAATAGGATTCAGTGTTGATCCCCATATGAAACTAAATATAATTTTTAACAATTCTTTCCCCATTTCTATAGGTAACACAAAAAAACTCCAAAATAACCCAATTTTTCCCAAAATGTATGAATGAATTAAATAAACCTTCTTAAAATAAGCTAACTCAAAAAAATTCCACATTTGTAATTTGCAGAAAATGTCTTCCCACTGTTCTTTAACTTTATCGCTGCCATAGAAAAATACTTGCAATGTTTACCTTTTCTCCATATCCTTTACATTTTCCTTATTCATCCTTAAGTTTATTTTATTCATCCACCACCATAGCTCTATTGTACTTTTCTTTTATCCACTCTTTTCCATT